>NW_014577629.1:135885-139172 GCF_000485595.1 Priapulus caudatus | reverse complement strand
GCAGTCCCACAACAGGCAGCATTGCGGCCATTTCCTTCAACAGGAAAGTATTGCTTTAGGGCATGTCCACACAAACAGGAAGTATTGCTAGCATCCCACAACAGGCAGGCATTGGTGCCATTCCTCAACAGGGAAGTATTGCTAGCATTCCACAAACAGGAAGCATTGCCAGCATCCCTCAGAAGGGAAGTATTTCTGCCATCCCGCAGCAGGGAAGCATGATACAGCAAGCGCGCATGGAGCAGCAGGCAAGCGTCGCACAAATACAGCCGCAGCAGACGGAAGTTTTAACGGCCGCTGCCGCCATCGCCGCCGCACGAAAAAAAAAACTGGAGCGGCGGACAAGTGGCGCCACCACTACGACTCTGGTCGTTCAACTTCTGCAGCCGGCAGCGGACAGCCACAGTACCTCCTCTATCAACTCTCCTCTTCCTCCCCTCTGTCTTCCTCTCTTTCTCATTCTCCCTTCTCCCCCATCTTTCATGCGTTAGGCTCCACTATCCATTTGCTGTGCGATCATATGCAATATGGACCGCAGCGATGGCTCAATGGTAGAGTTTACTCGCCTCAACATGTTGCGAAAGTCAGGGGTTCACTTCCGGTCGGTCATACCAAAAGACTTGAAAAATGGTACACACGGCTTCTCTGCTTAGCATTCAGCAAATAGAGATAGAGCGTGGCAAGTTAACTCGCAGTGCTACCAGTGGACTAACCCCCTACTGTAGCATTTACTGTGAAAGCAGCTGCGGGGCCTCAGGGTTACGGAAACGGAGATAGGCACCGCCCTATGCGCCTATGTTTCATATAGGCGCGGGAAGGATTTAACTTGTAACTGTGTAGTAAATATTGTACGTGTGTTGTTGTCCTCATCACCCCCCCCCCCATCTACACGACGATGTGTCACAGGTCACGTTGATCCGCTCCGGGCCGGCGACGACTGACACGGGCGGAGCATTCGCCGTGCCGACACCGAAAAACAAGCAGACGTCTTTCTCGAGGACACGGCACATGCAGAAGATCTCGCCGGCGCCCCCTACGAAGCCTGCTGCTCCCAGCGTCATCTCACCTCCCCAGGTGGCGCCGGCGGCAGCGGCAGCGAGCCCAGCGAGTGAGCTCCTCTCGTTGTTGTCGTCAGGTACGTGGCGCCACCTGTTGGCACGAGAAGACAAAGATGTTAAATTTTGAATGTAAAAGGGATCATTTTGAATCTTAAATTATTAATTTAATCTTAAAATTTATCTGGAAAATGTTATATTTACATTAATTCTTCAACTGGAAAATTTAATCGAAAAAAAGTAATGAATATCCCTTCATGTTGCAGATAAATTCTCGGGAAGTCGAAGCGGAGTAGGAGGACACGCCATCGCTCCCGCGCCTGGCCTCCACGGGGCGCCAATGGTGCACTTTGATTTGCGGCCGGCGCAGAGTGAGGTGATTTTGACGACGACTAACATTTATCGTTGCGCCGTGAGTTTCATCACAGCGCTCTGCTTACTGCTACTGCTGCACCTATTCCATAACACTGGCCACATGTGTAAATACATACATACATATATACATGCATACATATACATACATACATACATACATACATACATATATACATACATATATAGATACATGGGAATATATATATATATATAATTATATATGTATGTTTTGTATATATATATATCTGTGTGTGTGGGTGTATTTTTGCATACGTCGTTGTGTCGTTGCATACGTCGTTGTGTCGTTGCAGCCGTCTACGTTTCGCAGTCCGCTGCTACTGAATGCCTGCGGCTCACAGACGGATGGCCTCAGCATTCTGCCATCCATCGACCAGAAAGGTACGTGCGTGCTTCTGTTTCCGCCCCTAACATGCAGTCTGCGAAATTAACCACTGGCCCGGTATCCGAGGCCAGTAAATTTTCTGTGAGGCCAATGAAACTGGCAAATGAACAAGCCCGATGGGCCAGTTGCGAAAAGAATGGAGAATGTTATATTATTTGATAGTTTCAGCTCTTTATGTGAGATCAGTCTGAGGAATTTACTAAAAATTCCCGATATTTTGTATGAAATTACAAGTATTAGCGATAGGGCATCATATTCCCGCCATACTAAGTAGGGGAAGTACACTAGTCAACACCTGCTGTTTGCCGCGCTAGAAGTCGCAACAACTTCGTGTTTCCGGTCCGGTTCGTGTACTCTTTTTCATAATTATGATGATCATTTGATTTTGGGCCTGTTAAAACCTAGTGTGGCCAGTGGAATTATACATTACAAAGCCGGCTGGCAATGAGGGTGGAAGTTTTTCGTGAGACAACATGCGCCGCCTGCTTGCCCATTCGGTTCATCGGTAAAATTAGTTTGTCAACTCCAGTGCGATAGCGTTTGTATGTTGGTGATGTTGTGAATTTGCGTGTTTGGTGTTGCGTGCCTCGTGCGTGTTTGTGAGTGTGTTCATTCCTTTGCATGCGTACATGCGTTGCGTGCCGTGTTCGCGCGTGGTGCGTGCCTGCGTTTCGGGTGCGTGAGCGTGTTCATTCCTGCTGTGCGTGCGTGCGTGCTGCGTGCATGTTGAATGTTTGCGCGTGCGTTGTTCTGTATGCTGTGCGTGCTGGCCTGCGTTGTGACGGCCCTGCGGTGTGGTGTTTGTGACGTGTTGTTCATTCCTGGCGTTGCGTACCATGCGTGCGTTGTGTGTGTTGTGCGTGCGTGCGTTGCAGTGTTCCGCGCCGTGCGTGTTGCGTGGCGTCAGCGTGCCTTGCCGTGTGCGTGGTTTGTGAAGCGTGTTCATTTCCTGCGTGCGTTACCATTGCGGTGCGTGCGTTGTTTGGTGCCGTGCGTTGTTTGTGCCTTCGTTGCGTGGCATGCGGAGCTGCGCGTTCCTTGCGGCCACTTGTGTTCGTGCGTGCAGTGGTTGCGTTGCGTGTGCTTCGCTGCCTGGCGTGCGTCGTACATGCGGGCTGGTGTGCCTGCGTGTGTTCCGTGCGTGGTGTTTCGTGCCTCGCGTTCGCTGCCTGGTGCTGCGTGTGTTCTTTGCGCTGCATTTTCATGCCTGCAGTTGCAATGCATGCGGTGCGCGTTCCTGCGTGTGTTCGGCGTGCATTTTTCACGGCTGCGTGCGTACATGCGGGGCTGGCGTGCCTGGCCGGTTCGTGCGTGCGTGCGCATTTGCGTGCGGTGCTGCGGGGCTGGCACTGCCTGCTTGTGTTCGTCGTGATTTCACGCCTGCGGGTTACTGCGGGCTTGGCGTGCCTGCGTGTGTTCGTTGCGTGCGTTTGCTGCGTGCGCGTGTGCGTGCG
>NW_014577629.1:125885-130885 GCF_000485595.1 Priapulus caudatus | reverse complement strand
CGTTACATCACTAGCATCAGCAGTAGCATTAGCATTAGCATCAGCAGTAGCAGCAGCAGTAGCAGCAGCAGTAGCAGCAGCAGTAGCAGCAGCAGTAGCATCAGCAGTAGCAGCAGCAGTAGCATCAGCAGTAGCATCAGCAGTAACATCAGCAGTAGCAGCAGCAGTAACATCAGCAGTAGCATCAGCAGTAGCATCAGCAGTAGCATCAGCAGTAGCAGCAGCAGTAGCATCAGCAGTAGCATCAGCAGTAGCATCAGCAGTAGCAGCAGCAGTAACAGCAGCAGTAACATCAGCAGTAGCATCAGCAGTAGCAGCAGCAGTAGCAGCAGCAGTAACATCAGCAGTAAGCTACATTTTCTCGACCGACGTTGCCATGCGATTTAAGACTCACCGGGTTGGCGATGCCGCTGTATAATGCCACGCTCACCAGGGGGCGTTGCTGCTGTTTGATGCCACGCTCACCAGGTGGCGACGTTGCTGTTGCAGGCGTGCTCAGCTCGCTGCGCTATGTCAGCCGCACCACAACGATCCTCACCGACCCGTCGCAGCTGCCGCAGCATGCGCGCAACGACGTGCAGGGACTATCCGACCTCAGCAGCTAGCGGTCACGACGTCACCGACCCAAGGTCACGACTCTCTGACCCAAGGTCACAGCTCAACTGACCCACAGTCGCAACTCAACTGACCTGAGGTCACGACTCTGTGACCTGAGGTCACGACCCCACTGACCTGAGGTCACGGCACCTGACCGGTCGTCACTGACCTTCGGGCCAAGGTCAGACGTTTTCCAGCCACTGTCGCCGTCACACGAGCAGAGTTTGCGATCCCGTTGCCAGTGACACCCCTTGAGCCCCTGGAGCCGTGTCCGCGCACGCTAGGGGTGTGTCGAGCTGGCTAGCCAGTGCTCCGGTTGTCTTCTGTCAGCCGCACGGTCACCGTCGATCGGGGAAAATGACGCGCCAGCGTGCCGGCAGATCATCACGGGTCCCCGGATCGTGGCGTCGCCGCGGCAACGACGTTAACGTCGTTGTCGTGCGCACAAGTCTGTCACGTTGGTCGATCTTCATCGCAGCGCTCGTGCGGCGGCCGGCGGACCAGGCTATTGCTAGACTGCCGCCACTTCCAGCGAGTCTTTGAGTCAATCGCAGCCCGTAGAACTACCGAGAGCGGGAAGCGATGGAGAGATTTGCTGCTTTAACGGCGTGCGGGTCAGTCACAGACGCCGTGCGCATCACATGTGCCTCGTCGGTGATGGCTATCCGATTAAGATATCCCGAATCATATCTATTTTACGTGCACGAAGCGACTGTTTTGTACAAGTTGGCAGGGGGGGCGGGGCGGTGCAGGCGTGGGGCCAACGGGGCAGGTGTCAGGGCGGGCGGGCGGGCAGGGGGAGGCGAAGTAGGTGCATTCAGAATAACGCAGCTTGCAACACGCATGACATTCAAACGCTGGTTTGCTGTCAAATACGTTGAGCACGTGGCGCCCCCTACGACAACTCTGCGTCGGAGACAAGTAAGCGTGCGGCCGTGTCGCGGCCATTTTCCTTGCGAATGGACCGCGATTGGTGTGTGAGATGGCTAGTGAAGTTAAGGTACGAGACACACTCGAAGCTTTCATGATTTACTGCCAGCTGGGAAGACTGTAGTGTGCGTAGTTCTTGTCAGGAATACGTAACGTACAGATCTGTTTGTTATGTATTCCTGATATTATACGTAATTCTTGTCAGGAATACGTAACGGACAGATCTGTTTGTTATGTATTCTTGGTTTCGTACATAATATTTATGAGGAATACATAACGTACAGATCTGTTTGTTATGTATTCCTGATATTATACGTAATTCTTGTCAGGAATACGTAACGTACAGATCTGTTTGTTATGTATTCCTGATATCATACGTAATTCTTGTCAGGAATACGTAACGGACAGATTTGTTTGCTATGTATTCTTGGTTTCGTACATAATATTTATCAGGAATGCATAACGAACAGATCTTATGTATTCCCGGTGTCATACATAATATCAAGAGTACATAATAGGAGATTATGTACTCCTATTATATACTCTTGATAATATTGATCGGGAATGCATAACGAACAGATTTATTCGTTAGGTATTCCTGCTGCCATGCATGTTTATCCTATGCTGACGAAAACATGATGGGGCAGCATACCCTTTACTTGATCGTTTCAACTCGAAATATGTAAATATTTTTTTTAAATGCGGCATTGCGGAAGTCCCCGCGGTTGACTCGTTATCAATATTTCGTACTGATAATTAATGTGACCACTTTAAAGAAGTTATCGTATGGTTATCGATTTCATAATCGAGCCGTGTTCATTGTGACGCAGTGTTCACTTGTGACACGCAGTGTGAGGTGCGATACGCAGGCCTGGCTGGGCGGTGCGTAGGCGAGCACGCCTGTGAACCGACGAAAGCTACGGACGAGCGACGCAGTGCGTTCGTTGCAGCAGAGTGAACGCGCGGGTTTCCGCAGCGTACGCATCCTTGTTACCATGGCGACGCGACGGCTATGGTCCGCGCGGCGTCGCATGCCCTTCGTCCTCGCGTCTCGTGTTTAGATCAGTGGTTGTTCTCGCGTGACGGCCTCAGTTGCCGAACAGGATATATGTAGTAGAGTAACAGCATTCGCGTGGGTCCCCGAAAAAAAACTTAGAGAACGTTAAAGCGCTGTTTTTGAGGGAGTGAAACGTCTCGGGAAATCATTTGTGTTTTGTCCTAAAAAAACCTTTAAATTGAGCTCGTGTCCATCTTGCCTGTGCGGCAGTGAAATTTTGTCGTGCAAGAAATTTGTTTGTTAATCGTCGGTTGGACGGAACAAGATTCGCAGATTCTTTTCGGTTTACATCCCGCGGTTCTGGAACATGCCGCGGTTCTGGAGCATGGACCTTTTACGTCTTGGAGAACCTGGATGCATTTTACCGTCGGGTGTAGCAACCCCAACGTGGAGCCGTGCGTCGGTCGGTGAATTATGTCCGAGATGTGTTGCAACAATGCGCTGGTAAACTGTTACCAGTCATAGTAGAGGACATGGGAGACACGTTATTTTTTATACATTGGGACCGGGGAGCGTCGTGATGTGCTACTACTACCAGGAGTGTATAATATAGACATCTATATATGTGATATATAATACGATATCTATGGTATACACTCCTGCTACTAGTCTACTACTACCCTGCACTGCTCGGTATCTAGTAGTCAATACATAGTACTCTGTGCTAGGTACAGTATCCAATACTCTCTATATGTATATAGATACTGTATCTACTACCATGTGCTAATCGGGGTATCTAATACTCTGTGCTTATTACGGTATCTAATGCTCTGTATGTGTATATAGATACTGTGTATGGTGTAGATGCTGTATCTAGTACTCTGTAGTAGACGATACATGATAGGACGAGGGTGTGTCTTCGCAAAAGCCGAGCGAGAATCCAATACGGGTGCATCAGGGTTCAGACCGCACATGTACTGGGTCGCAACGCGCGTTTATAACTTCTTGTATTCTATTGTCATCGACTTCCGACACTTGTCTTCGTTCGAATCAAATTCGCCGTGGGCGAGACTCGCATCTCCGAAATTTTCGGTCGATTTTTCGTCGAACATCGTTGAATGTTTACGGCGGTGGCCGCACTAGTTTTGGTGCGATCTAGCATGCGGCGCGGAATCCGTCGTCATGCCGATAGGACGCAGCGATGCATGGCTCTTCACCTGCCACGCCATGACGCGGCGGTGACGTCATGCGGAATCGCGTCACTATAGAGAAGCTTGAGATGTGTATCTATTTACCTGCCGTGCGTGTATGGCGTCAATATATAAATAATAATAATGATTATAATAATAATAAAGGCGTTTGTCTTCGTCGTCATCATCGTTTATAACGGTCTCTCTGTATGACCCCACCTTCAAACACAAAATTGTTGCTCGATGACATATTCACAGGTAATTCGTTGAAAACAAACGTATGTTGTCAATACTGTAGCCAATTACGTGTGTCCCAAGTACAATACGCTAGGATGAAAACAACGGATGCAATAATTTGAAGGGATGATGTGAATTTATTCATATTTCCTCCCTATGACGACAGCATTTTGTACATTGTTTGCATAGACAAAAATTGACCGCATACAAAACGGTTACTGTACTCAATAATGCCATCCATGATTATTTTTACGAAAATAATATTTACAGAAAACACTTCCTCACATTCTTCTCTTCTCTTCTACTATTTTTTATTCCGTTCCTTTTGACGCCTTATCTTTCCTGGACGCTTCTTATTCATGTTTACCTGCAAAATGCAACGATACTTCAATACAGATTCAATAATTTCAACGATAATTTCAAAACAGAATTACATCCATCATGTCCATAGACTTTTCCCCAATTTTTTGGTCCTTCCACGCTATTTGCATAGCATATAGTTCCTCAGCAGCTGTCTTCACTCGGTAAAAATACTTGCTGTTACTCGGTTGTTAGCTTTACGTCAATAAAATACTCGTAACTGCAATATCGAAAATCGTATCACATGTTCAGCGCGTCAAAAACGGCCAGAGAACGACCGGTCGCCGTCTGTCGGGCGCGTGAGCACGTCGCGCCCGGTACGTACCATCACGCGGCCCTTCTCTCCACTCTTGGAGCGCTTGAATCCGCGTTGGTCGGCCGAGCTGTCGGCGGTGTTCCACTTCTTGCGCTTCTTCTGTCCGCCGAATCCAAACTTCTTGTTCTTGTAGTCGCGCTTCTTGTTGCTACAACGATGGAAGAAGAAGCTGCTACGTCAGCGGCTCATGTGCGAGTGAGGGACAGCCGCGGTTGTCTCCGTCACCTATAGACTCGCCCCGTCACACTTCTGCTGTGCTCCCGCAGCTTTGCTTTCCTGAGTAGGCTGTGAGGAATATCACACTCACCCTCTCCCCATGTACTGTGACAGGAATACGTCACACTCACCCTCTCCCCATGTACTGTGACAGGAA
>NW_014577629.1:116985-125875 GCF_000485595.1 Priapulus caudatus | reverse complement strand
CGAAATTAACCACTGGCCCGGTATCCGAGGCCAGTAAATTTTCTGTGAGGCCAATGAAACTGGCAAATGAACAAGCCCGATGGGCCAGTGGAAAAAAATGGAGTAAATGGTATATTAATGATATTTCAGCTTCTTTATGTGATGATCAGTCTGAGAATTTACTAAAATTCCCGATATTTTGTACGAAAATTTACCGATATTTAGCGATAGGGCATCATATTCCCGATCTTAAGTAGGGGAAGTAACTAGTCAACACCATGCCTGTTTGCCGCCGCTAGAAGTCGCAACAACTTCCGGTTTCCGGTCCGGTTCGGTTTCTCTTTTCATAATATGATGATCATTGATTTGGGCCTGTAAAACCTAGTGTGGGCCAGTGAATTATACATTACAAGCCTGCTGGGCCAATGAGGGTGGAAGTTTTTCATGCAGACAACATGCGCCCGCCTGCTTGCCCATTCGTTCATCGGTACATAGTTGTCGACTCCAGTGCGTAGGTGTGTATGTGTGTGTGTGAATGCGTGTTGGTGTGCGTGCCTGCGTGCGTGTTTGTGAGTGTGTTCATTCCTGCATACGTACATGCGTGCGTGCGTGTTCGCGCGTGCGTGCGTGCCTGCGTGTGCGTGTGCGTGAGCGTGTTCATTCCTGCGTGCGTGCGTGCGTGCGTGCGTGCATGTTGAACTGTTTGCGCGTGCGTGTTCGTGTATGCGTGCGTGCGTGCCTGCGTGTGCGTGCCCTGCGTGTGCGTGTTTGTGAGTGTGTTCATTCCTGCGTGCGTACATGCGTGCGTGTGTGTGTTTGTGCGTGCGTGCGTGCGTGTTCGCGCGTGCGTGTGCGTGCGTGCGTGCCTGCGTGTGCGTGTTTGTGAGCGTGTTCATTCCTGCGTGCGTACATGCGTGCGTGCGTGTGTTTGTGTGTGCGTGTTTGTGCCTGCGTGCGTGCATGCGGGCTGGCGTTCCTGCGTGTGTTCGTGCGTGCGTGCGTCCGTGCGTGTGTTCGTGCCTGCGTGCGTGCGTACATGCGGGCTGGTGTGCCTGCGTGTGTTCGTGCGTGCGTGTTCGTGCCTGCGTTCGTGCCTGCGTGCCTGCGTGAGTTCGTGCGTGCATTTTCACGTCCCTGCTGCTGTGATGCGGTAGCCTTGTTGTCACCCTTCACGTCACCGTTGAGGAAGTCGAGGTTGTCGGTGGTGCCCTTGCGATATTTCTTCACCGACTCTAGCATCTGTTTTTTCTCCTTCTGTCTCCTCTGCTGCACCTCCACTTGAACCTGGCACACGATAGATTTCCCTCTTATTTAATATCCTATTCACTTACGATTAATAATTATTTAATATATAATTCATTTTTATTTAATTATTTAATTAATTGTTTTTATATATTTATTTTTTATTATTTTTTATTATTTATTTTAATTATTTAATTAATTTACCGGCCCATGCCGGGGGCTCACCTTTTTGCCAAATTTCCTCAGCTCTCTGAGTTTCTTGGCCTTCTCAGACATCTCCATTTTCACCTTCTTACTCAGTAGTTTCTGTCTTATCTGGAAGTATTTGACCGTGTGAAGACAGACGTCGGGTTTAGAAGTTCATGTGTTGGAAAAACCAAACCTTTGGGACTCAGAAAACTACAAATCGTTATACTAGTTCCACACGATACTCGATCTATAATCAGCTGTGTGTAAGCGTGTAGAGATGGCTGCAACAATAAAATCGCAAGGACTATTGGGCCACCCTTAAAAAATTGTTTGTTTCCCCTTTACCTACTCGCCTCTCAGGGTACCGAGTAGGTAGGTAGGTGAAAAATCTTTTTTATTTTGTTTTGACAAGATATGTGTATGTATATTGTATATTCTCTTTTGTGTATATGTTTTTGCGGAACGAATTTGATTTTTTTTGTTGGCGAAACGAAATAATTTTTGTTTTGTTTTAATCGGCCAATAAAATGTGTCGAGTAGCGGCGTTTTGGCGAGTCAGTCGGTAAAGGGGAAACAAGCAATATTTTATCTTAGGCCTTGCAGCTTTAATCCCCATTGAAGCAGCTATGTACCTTCTTCATGTGGTCCTCCGACTTCACCATCTGCGCGAAATAATCGTCGGGTCGTCTCGTCGGCACACTGAGCTTCTGTAACTTGGGAACGCCCTCCAGCACGGCCGCCTGAGCCTGCCTGTAACTGTGACACGCCATCGCTCGAGAGATCAGAACAACTTCAGTCGATGGCAAGTGCACGACTGACGGCACAATTAAACAGTAAAAGATAAAGATATATAAAGAAAGCCCAGATAAATTAAATGATGACAGCGTAGGAGTACTCAGCCTTCTACAGTGGTATAATCCCCAAGAATATTCTGGGCATGAGACAAATGGAGAGCTAGTACATTCACAACACTTGTGTTAACACCAGAGAGCAAATTTAGTACTCTCAGTGAGAAGCCTTTAAACTGTTCGCGCCCTCGGAAACGAGGAGGAAATGAAAAATAACAAGAACAATAGACAATGGACTTAGGAGTGGAGCCCTGAAATTGAGGCCAGCATAAAGACGTGTGACCTTACACGTTACAAGTAACGACAAAGCCGAGTTATGAGACGAGTGTTCAGGTTCAGCCGGTACTTACAATCTGAGCTCACGGTTGAATTCGTCCTCGGCACTGATCTCATCCTCTGCAACTATTCCCTCGGCTTCCAGCTCTGGAGCTAACGGTGCCGGGTCGTTTACCGAGTCCATCCTCTCCACCCACTTCAAATCAATCTTCAGCTCTGTGAGTTTAGCCTTCATCCCGTCCTTTATTGCAGCAGATGTAAAATTAAGGTGCGTGCATAGCAAAACCATGACAAGATTTTCCACCTCGCACACATTACATGTGTGACGCAGTGTAGGGATATTTGCGTACATAATAACAGTTAACTTCTGCTCATTATTCTATAAACTCGCCACACTCCCCGTAACAAACTATCCCGCTCACTGTAACATTGTTCAAACCACTAGCAATGCTATAGCCTATACCTTGTTATTAATGCACGTCTTTGGCACTGGCGTAGCATAGTTGAGACCTGCCTGTAGCTTTCCTTCTTCAAAAGCTTTCTGAAGCTGCAGATAAACAATCGCGTCATTCTAAACTGTGCATACATACTTGAGTCATGATAAGAAATATATAAATGTGTAATTGTGGGTGTGATCATAGAGAAATTGACGGTAAATCGTGGCGTGCAGAAAACGCATTGATATAGCTAGTCAATTTCTCATTCTATTTTCACATGCGTCTAAACAGAGGAATTGCTCCGACCTGTGATTGGAGGATAAAAATAGACCCCGCCCACTCTCGCCGCATACGCTATTATGTTATGACCGGTAGGAACGTGTACTGACTATCATATGGAGCGAACAATTTGAGTTACATTTCTATAAATTCTAGCTAGTATTATAGACACATGTCTTAACATTAATCTCTGTGAATTTTGAGTCTATTGAAGTGCAATTAGTCGAATTAATTAGCAAATATGCACGCGCGGTATCACTCATAGGCTAATAATATACGCACGGCTATATGGCCGGTAGGAACATAGGCACTTGGAGCGTTTCAATCAAATATAATGCTAAATAAATATGAAATCTATTTACTACCAAAGTCTTAATGTTTCTATACTCTCTTTCACCTATTATAGCCGACAATTTCCTGCAAATGCCATCCAAATGCTCATCTGTAAACTGTAACAAACGCTGGCTGCCACCATGGCTGCCGCTGCACACTGACACATAAATATATAGCAGGTAGGAAAGCGTGCTGCCAAAATTCGCTCGACGCTCGCTTGATTTCACACGAATACAACACAAATATTCAACCATTCTACTCCATCTTTGTTTCTATTTGAAGAACAGTGTTCACTTGTTATAAAAACATACTGTCTGTGTTCGTAACTGAGCTGTGTCACGCGAAATCACACAAAGCCTGTCGAAATTCTCGCGTTCGCTCCCATTGCACAGTTTATGTAAATGGCTGCAACTACAGGGCTATAGGCGGCGCACTGCATTTTGGGAAACTACCACGCTGCTTTCCAACTCCCGTACGAGCCTCGTCAAAGCCGCCAGTGGAGCGTTGCAGCAAACTGCATGCAGCGCCCTTCGTACACTCAGGATACCACTGCCACAATGCTAGCAAACTCCACGACAGGTGGCGCTCTCGCTCATGGGCTCAATCTATCCTGAGTGTACGAAGGTGCACTGCATGCAGTTTGCAATGCTAGCACTATTTTTAAAGTGGGCGGAGCTCTGGGGGAAATCCAGCGAATAGAGATTCGTAAACAGCGTATGATTTGAAAGAGGTAACTGGGCGCACAATCCGCATACTATTTCGTATCACTATTTTATCAAAATGTTCATAAAATAATGGTTGGATTTTTAATATCTTTGCAACTTTTATTAGTCCAAATCTTATTACATAGGATACGAGTAACGTGGCTGCTGTAAAACGTGTAGTAAAAAAGCATTACAAATTGTAACGGAAATCTGCTTGTGGCAGTGGTAGATTGAGCCCATGAGCGAGAGCGCCATCTGTCATGGAGTTTGGCATTGCGGCGCAAAAATGAGGTCACGAAGAGCGCCGGTGTGTGTTTCCTGATTCTGACAGCCATTTACATAAACTGCGCAACGGGAGCGAACGCGAGAATTTCGTCAAGCTTTGTGTGATTTCGCGTGACACAGCTCGGTTACGAACACAGACAGTATGTTTTTATAATAAGTGAACACTGTTCTTCAAATAGAAACAAAGATGGAGTAGAATGGTTGAATATTTGTGTTGTATTCGTGTGAAATCAAGCGAGCGTCGAGCGAATTTTGGCAGCACGCTTTCCTACCTGCTATATATTTATGTGTCAGTGTGCAGCGGCAGCCAGGGTTTGTTGCAGATGAGCAGTTGGACGGCATTTACAGGAAATTGTCGGCAACAATAGGTGAAAGAGAGTATAGAAACATTAAGCCTTTGGTAGTAAATAGATTTCGTATTTATTTAGCATTATATTTTATTGAAACGCTCCAGGTGCCTATGGGTAGGAACGTGTACTAACTATCATATGGCGCGAACGATTTGAGTTACATTTCTATAAATTCTAGTTAAATTCTTTATTAATTATAGACACATGTCTTAGCCTTAATCTCTGTGAATTTTGAGTCTATTGAAGCACGATTAGTCTAATAAATTAGCAAATATGCACGCGAGGTATCGCTCATACACGTGCGGCTATGGCCGGTAAAACGAAACGTCACAAATTCTATTTTTATCCTCCACTCACAGGTCGGAGCAATTACTCGCAGCTAGTGCCTGCATACCTCCCAAAGTGACCGACCAATCGGAGCACTCGCAGCTCCTCCCAAAGTGACGCGTCGTCGACCGACCAATCGGAGCGCTCGCAGCTCCTTCCAAAGGGACGCGTCGTCGACCGACCAATCGGAGCGCTCGCAGCTCAGGCACTAAAGCTGATGCGATGTTTTGTGGTTGCATTATTTAAGCTGGCTATCGTGAGTGGATGGTTACTGGTAAGGGTTAGGGTTAGGGTTTAGCTTTATATTTATCAGCTTTAGTGCCTGAGCTGCGAGCGCTCCGATTGGTCGGTCGATGACGCGTCACTTTGGGAGGTATGCAGGCCCTAGCTGCATGCACTGGCAGCAAGAACAAGTCTGCACCTGCAGCTACAGCACACATGCGGCCATTGACAATATATAACAACATGGTGCCTAACTCGCCGCCGCACGGACCACAACTCACCGTTTTCAATCAGTTACAACTCCGGTGTTCCTGCAGGTTGCCGCCACACACCTTCCAAACTATGCGTTGGATCGGAGACGACTGCTGAACAAGCTACACCCGGCTCCCCAATTTTTGACATCAGCCACCGGCCAGAATGGCGCTCAGAATCGCAAGAAATTCGCCCTTCAATATCCATGCGCGAATCCATCCTTCGAATGCACTATTGAAGAAGGCAGCAGGGGCCGCTGCGCTGATTGGCGCAGCAGTCAGTGCGTAGTTGCGGCAGCCTGTCCTGCACATTACACACTTAACAGGCCAATGACAGCGCGGCCGGCCGCATCGCGGCTTCTCAATAGTAGGCATCGCAAGGATGGAGTTCGCAATGGATATTTGAGGAAATTTCTGTGATTGAGCGATTCTGGCGGCCGATTTGTCAAAAAATGGCGGGTGTAGCTTGTTCAGCAGTTCTTCCGCGATTCCAACGATATTTGAAAGTGGCGTCACCTGCAGGGAACAGACCGGAGTTAGTACGCGATCTGAAAAGCGGTGAGTGTTGTGGTTCGTGCGGCGGCGAGTTTAGGCACCATCAAAGATTCTAGAGTGGCCGTAAGCACTAAGATAGACCATCTCCAATCAATAGCGTAGTAGGTCCATGGGTGCGCCACAACGCGCGCATTATTGGAAGGCAAGTTCACAGCGAAAGTTCGCCGGGATGTTGTGTATGCTGCTACTCGTGAAACTTGTGGTCTGTGCATGCTGTCCAGCTCAGCTACTGTTCTGCTGTAAATTGCTCGAATTCGTCAGTGTAGGTAAGCCCGACGCTGTCTTTCATTCAGGTTCGCCCAAGAATAGCGGAAAGGTGAGAAACCATTCTTTTTTGTCGAAATCCATCGTGCAAGAGTTGTGCAATCTTCTTGTTGATACATGTAGTAGCCAGTGGCAGTGTTGTTTGTGCACAGGGCGTACGTGCGGTGTAGCTTTCAGCTACTTGTGTGTTGCATATGAGGGCATCTTAAACGGCATTTACAAGCACAGTTATCGACAATAATGGCGAAAATAGAGCTGAGAAAGCATTAATACTTTGATAGTAGATCTATAAATTTAGTGTTTAATTCGCATTATGTGTTTTGAGAGCGGTCCCAATGAAGTGCCTGTGCACTGTACACATGTCTGACACCTACACCACTGGCCGAGACTATACAGTATGACCAGGCACGCGGCCGTGGGATAAAGATCAATAATGGCTATACGCCCGGCGCCCCGTATGGCGACTCAATATGGCTAGGAATGAGGAAAGAGAGAAGCTGTGGATGAAAGGAGGAGGGAGAAGCTGCGTGAGAAGGAGGAAGGGAGAAGGTGGTGGAGACAGGAGGAAAGGAGAAGCTGTGGAAAAAAGAGAATAGGGGAGAAGGAAAGAAGGTGGTGGAGAAGGGGAAGGGAGAGCTGGTGAGAGAAGGAGAGGGGAGGAGGAAGCTGTGGAGAGAACGGGACAGCTGGTGGGAAGGTAGGAAGGGAGAAAGTGGTGGACGAGAGGAAGGAGAAGGGGGAGAAACGGCAGAAGAAAAGTGGTGGAGAAAGGAGGAAGGGGAGAAGGAAGAAGGTGGTGAGGAGGAAGGCGAGAAGCTGGTGGAGAGGAGGAGGGGAAGAAGGGAAGAAGGTAGTTGGAGAAGGAGAGGGGGAGAAGCTGGTGGAGAAGGGAAGGGGGAGAAGAGAGGTGGTGGAGAAGGAAGGGAGAAGGCTGGCTGGAGAAGGACGGAGGGAGCGAAGAGAGGTGTGGGAAGGAAGGGAGAAGCTGTGGAAGAAGGAGGAGGGGAAGGGAGAAGGTGTTGGAGAAGGAGGAGGGGGAGAAGCCTGGTGAGAATGGAGGAGGGGGAGAAGAGAGGTCGTGGATGAAGGAAGGGAGAAGCTGGTGAGAAGGAGGAGGGGCGAGAAGAGCAGGTGGTGGAGAAGGAGGGAGAAGCTGGTGGAAGAAGGAGGAGGGGAGAAGGGAGAAGGTGTTGAGAAGGAGGAGGGGGAGAAGGCTGGTGGAGAAGGAGGAGGGGGAGAAGAGAGGTGGTGGAGACAGAAAGGGAGAAGCTTGGTGGAGAAAGGAGAGGGGAGAGGAGAGGTGGTGGAGAAGGAAGGGAGAAGCCCCTTGTGGACGAAGGAAGGAGGGGAGTAAGGAGAAGGTGTTGGAGGAAGGGAGGAGGGGAGAAGCTGTGGAGAAGGAGGAGGGGGAGAAGAGAAAGGTGGTGAGAAGGAAGGGAGAAGCTGTGGAGAAGGGAGGCGAAAGGAGGAGGAGGGCGAGAAAGGTGTTGGAGACGGAGGAGGGGGAGAAAGCTGGTGGAGAAGGAGGAGGGGAAGAAAGCTGGTGGAGAAGGAGGAAGGGGAGAAGGAGGGAGAAGGGAGCTGGTGGAGAAGGAAAAGGAAAAGGGGAAAGCTGGTGGAGAAGGAGGAAGGCTACGACCAGCTTTTCTCCCCATGCACTCTCCCTTCCTTTTCCGCTCGCACGCAGGCTTCCCCCTTCCTTCCTCCACCAGCTTCTCCCCCACCTCCTTGCTCCACCAGCTTCTCCCATCTTCCTTCTCCAACACGCTCTTCTCTTGCTCTTCCCCTTCCTCGGCTTCTCCCGCGCTCGTACCCTCCTCCACAACGCTTCTCACTTCTTGCCCTCCTCGTCTCGTCACCAGCTCCCTTCCTCCCGCCTCGCTTATCGCCCGTTCTCCTTCTCCCCCACATACCTGCCTCCACAGCTCGCCGATTCTCGCCTTCCTCCTGCTGCACCAGCCTCTCCCGCTCCTTCTCGCACCAGCATTTCCCATCTTCCTTCTTCATCACCTTCTCTCTCTTCTCCCCTCTCTTCTCCCACAGCTTCTCCACGCTCCTCCACAACCTCTCCCGTTCTCGCCCGCCTCCTCCTCCACTCAGCTCCCGCTTCTCACCCCCTCGCTTATCGCTCTCACGCTTCTCCCCCTCCTCCTCCACCAGCTGCCCTTCCTCCCCTTCTTATCCCGCCCTTTCTCCTTCTCCCCCTCCTCCTCCACCCTCCTTCTGCCCCCTGCGCTCATCGCCTGCTCCCTTCTCCCGCCTGCTCCTCCACCACCCCATCTCGCCCCCCTCTCTCTTCGCTGCCATCCGCCTCCTCCTGCCACCAGCTCCTTCTCCCGCCTCCTTCTC
>NW_014577629.1:104899-116960 GCF_000485595.1 Priapulus caudatus | reverse complement strand
TTAATGCCATCCCTTGAGATGACGTACTGTTCGCACCGTAGTCACGCTGATGCGTCCTAATGCTAGAGCAGTCTCTCCCGACTCGACTTTGGGCAAGAACGATGTCTACAGCGTGACTGGTGGAGAGGGCCTGCAGCAGAAGGATGACGTATTTAAAGCTAACAATCGCGACTCATAAACCGGCTAGCGCCATATAAAATCCTTACACGAAACTGTTTTTGTGAGGTGCCTGACACCTGGTGAATGCCGCCGTCGACGGATTGATGCGCAAAGTGGTAGCCATTTCGTCGCCCACGGCACACAAATGAGAGGATATTGAAGCGGCATCATACGAACGGTGTGTGTCGTGTATTTGTTTATGGTGGCATCACGATTGGTGGGAGGGCAATGTCACGATAACCGTGGCTCCTGCCCTGCATTTGATGGACAAGGCAACTTCATTTTGTGACCGCGTGCAGTTGAAGCGACGTTCGTGTTCCCCTGCGGGGCGCTGTCCGCATTGCATGAGCAATAGTTGTAGTCAGCGGGCAGGAACATTGCTCCAACGATACCTTCAAGCTGGTTACATAGGGTGTTGATATTCGCCTGCAGCAATCTGCTTGCAGGCGAGACAACGTTATATTCGTGCTCTTGCTGGCTGAAGTTCGCACGGGGCCGCCGGCTCTGTACCTGTTGCATCCATGTCGGAATATGAAGTATAGTGTAGGAATTGCTGATTCCTCATCAGGTAAGGGTTAGCAATGATACAATTTCGATCGGTAATCACCTGTCCTGACTTGAATGTTGGACCACATTGGTGTGAACGGTAGTTGCCCAAATGACGTCATCTGGAAGGAGGAGTTGTATGACGGATGTTGCTCAGGAGTGCCTGGAATCTGCCGTTTTGCCCATTGAGTAGTTGCCTGAGGGGCCTCTTGGTCGTTGCAATTGGTGGATTAACTTTGCCTCCAGAACAGCTGAGACCCTTCGGTTCTGCTTGGCCATTTCTTGCAAAGACCAGAAAGCACAGATGTTGGTTCATTCCTCCAATAGGGCCGTAAGAAAGAAGTAACTGAATTGGCGGGGTGGTAAGTGAAAGCAGCCGATGAGGTGTTGAAAAGGCGCTGCCCTATTATGCGCATTGGTGACACCGCATGTTGCTTGTGAAACGTTGCCTGATGGACTTCGGGAGTCTTCCTTTGTCGGACGGCCTGCTGCCGTGTCTCGCATTTGGTGTAACCGGCCTGTATGGACTTATGGAGTTCCTTGTTGTCGACGTGCCTCCGCTGTCTCGCCATTTGCGTGTAGACGGGCCTGATGGACTCTCGGAGTCTGCATGACTGTCGGGCGCTGCTGCCGTTCTCTCGCAGTTGGGTAGACGGCGCCTGATGGACTTCGAGCTAGTCTCCTGTTGTGGGCGGCCTGTGCAGTCTCTTAGCATTTGGTGATAGACGGGCTGATGCGAGTTCGGGAGTCTGATGTTGTCGGCGCGCTGCTTCCGTCTCTCGCATTGGTGTAGACGCACCTGATGGACTTCGGGAGTCTCCTGTATTCGGACGGCTGCTGCCGGGCCTCGCATTTGGTGTAGACGGCCGATGGATTCGTGAGTCTGATGTTGTCGGGCGGCTGCCTTCCCGTCTCTGCATTTGGTGTAGACGCGGACCTGATGGACTTCGGGAGTCTCCTGTTGTCCGGACGGCTGCTGCCGCTAGCCTCGGCATTTGTGTGTAGACGGACCCGATGGACTTCGGGAGTCTCCTGTGTCGCGACGGCCTGCTGCCCGCTGCTCGCATTTTGGTGTAGACGGGCCTGAGCTGACTTTCCGGAGTTTGTGTCTGAAGCTTAGCTTTGCTGTAGCTTCGTGATTGCGTGCAATGTGGGGACGCTAGGGCGGCATCTGCTATAGTTGTATGGCCACGTACGGACGTTAGAACAGAATACGGAATAGCCTTATATAAGCCTTGGTTGCTCGGATATTATCGGAAGACCTCGGTGTGTGCACTGATATTGTCTAGGAACATGTTGGTGCGCAAACAATGCACATTAAATTAACGAATTTTCCTACTTGAATCAGAAAAGCTAGCTTTGGAATGGTACAATGCATTGGTGAGATCGTAGCATGCAAAAAACAATGATGTATTATAGTATACAGACAGGCCAGCGAGTGGAGGTGTGGCACTGGATATTGTTCTAGTGAATGCCATAGCTATACAGACAGGCGAAGCGAGAGTGCCGGGCGTCGCTAGCCTCCAGGCCTACGGCATCCGGGCATGCATACACAGTGATCTCGCGACTCGCGTACACGCATGATTGCGCCAACGGTAATGTTGTGTCTCTCTCTCTCCTCTGTCTCACACACACATCACACACACACACACACAACACAACATACACACCACACACACACACACACACACACACACACACGAATAGCACACAACACTAGCACACCTCTCTCGCTGTCTCTCACGACACACAGCATCGGCACACACACACACACACACATACACACAGACACACACACACACACACACACATCACACACACACACACACAGACACCACACACATCACACACACACACACACAGACACACAGACTGAACACACACACACACACACAGCCACAGCACACACACACACACACACCTGTGCCAACTTCACACGCTGACACACGCACATGCCACGCAAGCCGCCACCACGCCGCACGCACGCACACGCCAACGCCCACGCACACACACAACACCACACACACACACACACACACACACACACGCAATGAGCAGCAGAGCGTCCGTGCGCAAGATTGTACTGAATGAGATAAGGCATAGCTTTGAATGGTAGAATGCATTGTGAGATGTAGATGAATAACAAAATGGATACATAGTATACGGGACAGGCCAGCGAGTGGGGAAATTTTGAATATATAACAGAATGTTTACTCACTTGTTACGCGTCCTAACCTCAGTGTAGTAGGTAAATGTTACAGTCCTAACCTCTCAACTGTGTTTCTCTGTCTGCTTTCTGCTGAACTGTTTGACTGGGTGGTTTAGTTTAGTATTGGCTTTGGGTTTCACAATAGCAGCAGCTGGTTAGGTGGGAGAAATGGAATTACTCATCCTCCTGGTTGTTGGTGTGTTTTAGTATTGCTTTCGCCGTTTCACAATACCAGCAGCTGATGGAATGAGTGATCGATTTTTTCTGTGTGTGGCAGCACTGTACAGTCAGTGCTGACAATGTGTGAAGATTGACGAATTGAGGGTTTTTCACGGATTTTTCGGTGAGTTTGACGCGTTTGGCAGGTTTTTTTCAACTACGAACACTCCCGGGTATAAGAGATGGCCCTGTGAAAATTGCATCCAGATCGCTTGGGCGGTTTTGCCGCCTATAGGGAAAGATACATAGATACATAGATACATAGATACATAGATACATACATACGACTCAAATATATATTAGACTAGCTGCTGGTACCGCTGCGCTGGTAAAATCGTGCTACTAATTCATACTACTAATATGCGAACACATAGGAACATTGGGCTAAAATCGACAATAACATTGCGCACACATAGTGAATATTAGAAATCAGTCTAATAAGATAATAAGCATGGGAAAAGCTCCCCACGTACGGCATGCACGTATGGCACGTACGGCATGTAACAGCATGTACGAATGGGTTGCGCTTCTCATTTCAAAGCTGTTGAGAAACAATGCAGTCGCAACCTCTGAACTGGCTGTGCTGGTATGTTTTAGCTCGCGTGCTCGGTTTCGGTTCACAATACCAGCAGCTGATGGAATGAGTGATCGATTTTTTCTCTGTGTGGCAGCACTGTACAGTCATGCTTGACAACGTGTGAAGATTGACGAATTGAGGGGTTTTTCACGGATTTTTCGGTGAGTTTGACGGCTTGGCAGGGTTTTTTCAGCTACGAACACTCCCCGGGTATAAGAGATGGCCCTGTGAAAATTGCATCCAGATCGCTTGGGCGGTTTGGCCCCTATAGGAAGATACATACATAGCATACATAGATACATAGATACATAGATACATACGAACTCAAATCATATATTAGATTAAATGCGTGTGTTACAGCTGGTGGGTGGGACCGTGGCAGCACTGTTCCGTCACCTGTGGTAGCGAGGGCTGCATCGGCGCACAGTCAGCCTGCGTGCGCAGCCTGGGGCCGGACGAGCAGCTAGCACTCCATGGGACGGCGACTGCACGCACAGCCGAAACAAACGACGTCGGTCGTGCATAAGCAAGCGCCCTGTCCCTGGAGCTGGAGTGGAGCGTCGGTCAGTGGGATACAAGTATGTGTGTGCGCCGCGCGCGGCGCGCTGTGCGTGCGTGCGTGTGTGGTGTGTGGTGAGTTGTGTGCGTGCGGTGTGCGCGCGCGTGCGTTGTGTATGTGTGTGAGTGTGTGTGTGTGTGTGTGTGTTGTGTGTGTTGTGGGTGTGGGGTGGTGTGTGTCGTGTGTGAGAGAGAGAGGAGAATGAGTCGTTGTGTGTGCGGGCGGGTGCGGCCGCGGTGATATGTGTTTTCCTTCGCCATGTTGATCATCTTCGACTTATTTGCGATAAAAACAAACATTTTCCACGAATAAAGCCAAAAGGACACAACTAAATAAACAAGTAAATAAACAGACAGAACATAAGTGTAGATAAATAAATTAAATAAATATATAATATTAAAAAATAATAATTAAATTAAATAAATAAATAAATAAATAAATAAATAAATAATTAAATAAATAAACAAATAAATAAATAAATAAATAAATGAACATATACGTTGTTACCACTACGTGTGCCGTACGTGTTTCAGACGTGTGCGGCGCGGTCGTGCAGTCATGAGAGACGAACAGTCACGTGCATGAAGCCAGGCGACACTGTGCAACATGATGCTGCGTCCCGTCCAGCAAGCAGCCATGCCGCACGGCGACGAACTGTGGCGTCTGGGTAACCACCAAGTGGTCTCAGGTAACCGACGCATCCCTTGAGCTGTTATTACATGCACTCTCCTATGAGGTGTTATTGAACCATCGTATAAAGTCTCACTAAATCTTGATATAACGACTTACTAAATCTGCATAGGCCTATAAGGTATTATTTTGTCTTCATATATCGTATGATAATATTATCTTTTTCATATAGACATCATTGGTAAATGACATTGGCTTCGACCTGTTATTTGTATATATAGCTGAAACCTGCCCATAACTGACAGTAATGTTCTTTTCATCAGCCTCTTATAATGGAATCTTTGATATTTAAAAATAACCCATGTGTTGTTAAAACGGAAGTTGAATTATAAGTACGTTTTACATGTAAGAGTAAGTGCACACTTTATTTATTATATTCAAGTTCGTAGAAAATTGGGCTACTCTGTTGATTAAATATCTCATTGGATGATTGGATAAGTTTTTTATTAGGCCTACTGTATTGTTTAAATAATCAGGTGGTGAATCGATCACTCGATTGATCGATCGATCAATTGATTGATTGATCGTTTTTGTAAATTGCGAACTTTACTAATTGATTGATGATCGATTTGATTGACTGACTGATTGATTGATTGATTCAGTGCACGTCGACGTGCGATAGAGGCATACAGTTCCGTAAGGTGCTGTGTAAGCATGGCACAACATGTGACCGCTCATCTCAGCCACGCGCCCTGCAGGTAAGATGCATCCCATAATGCACCACTCCCTGATAGTGGCCACCATAGAAATAATATAGATAATAATAATATAATATAATAATAATAATAATAAAAATAATAATATAGATAATATAGGTTATCTATATTATTTCTATGGTGGCCACCGTAGAAGCTTCTTGCAAAGAAATCCATATAGATATAATAAAATAAGCAACGCATCCATACAAATACGTGGTGTATTGGAATGTAAATGATGTTATATTTATATTATATAACAATATAACAATATATATATATATATATATATATATATATATATTGTTGTCAGATTTGTACGTGCGTCGATTTGTTACTAGAATTACGGCGATTGGTGTTTTTATTTAATATTTATCAGAAGGGGGATATATAATTGTCTTATTAATATAATGTTGATATCCGTCCACAAATATACCTCCGTTGAATAGAAATATTGTGAGTGATGACGCTAACATCAGGGGTTAATAAAAATGTTGTGATAAATTTGATTTTTATTCACTCCTGTTATCATGATGTGTTTTCACGTAATTATTGGCGTGTAATGATGCGAGTTTATGACGTGTTACTCTACAGGCGTGTAACCTGGGACAGTGTCCACCGGATAGCCTTGATTTTCTGACGAAGCCCGTGGAAAAGACTATTGAATTGCTGGAGACGGGGAGCGGGGAGAAATTACAAGACATCACAGGTAAGTTCTAACTATCTCTCCTTTCCCTCTCTCTCGCTCTCTATCTCTATCTATCTATCTATCTATCTATCTATCTATCTATCTATCTATCTATCTATCTATCTATCTATCTATCTATCTCTCTGAACAACCCTCCATCTCTTCATCTTACTTTCTCTCTCTGTCGCTGTCTCTCTCTATATCGCCTCCTCTCTCTCGTCTTTCTGCCCTCCTCCTTACCGTCTTTCACTTTCCTTCTCACGCTCCGGCCTCTCTCACCTCTTTCCTATCAATGCCTAAAAATTTCATCTCAATCTAACAACTTTATTCTTATATATACATATATATATATTACTATCTTGCAATTGGCCATATAATTATTACAACGCGAAATTGACGTTACACCACGAAGCGTTATGACTGATATGAGCGCCCCTTGTGGTAATAATTGCAGGTCTCAGTGACGATCCTGTAGTAATTGTCCGCCAGCTAGAGGAGGAAGAGGAAATGAAGTACGTGGCGGTTACGGTTTCAGTAGATGCAACCGGCGGAGAGCAAAAGGTATTTATGGAAAAGGAGACAGAAGAGGGACAAGAAAAAGCAAAAGAAGAAAACGAAGAAGAAAAAGAAGAAGAGGAAGAAGAAGAGAAAGAGGATGCCCAAGAGAAGAAAGGACCGGAGCAAGATGCGAAAGAGAGCCAAGAAAAGACACGAGCAGAAGACAGCGAAGAGAAGAGTCAAGACAAGGCACAAGACAATGAAGGCCAACGGAAGGAGAAAACAGAAAAGCATGAGCAAGATGTGCACGCGGGGGCAACAGAGGAAGAAGATGAGGAAGAGCTGCAGCCGCTAGACGAACCTACTGAATCAGGAAGCCACGCACACGGCACACGGCGGCGCCACGGTCGCGGCGACAAGCCACCGCGTGAGATCGTGCGCGACGACTTCTACTCAGAGTTTCTCATCGCCGACGTCGATGCCAACGGCAAGATCGTGGTACACACAGAGGGCGCCACTGGTCACAAAATGGCGGCCGATGCCAGACGCCTCGAGCAGGCGATTGAACGCGCGCAGGCGCAGCTAGACGCAGTAAGTCGGCGCGCGTCGCCGGCGCCCTCTGACGGGGATTCGGGAGGTGCTGACGAGGGCGGTGACGACATTCCTGCCCGGCTGCCCACGTGGAGCGTCGGCAACTGGAGTGAGGTGAGTGCAGTAAGCTCGTGTTGATCACGACTCACCGTTGTGAGATGGTGGCAGAGTGATGGCGGGGTGCTTGCTATACGACGTCGCAGCGTCGCATGGTTGTAACAGTGATCGTAACTTGCGACAGGTGTCAAGGGGCAGTTATTATGTGTTTCATGTGTTTCATGTGTTTTACGTGCATCATGTGTTTTACGTGTTTTTCTGTGTCTCATGCATGTGTATCACGTATGATAATGTGTGTTTCATGTGTTTCAACGGCTGTTATGGCCTCGCAGTGTTCTAGTCCATGTGGTGGAGGCACGCAATCCCGCTCCGTAGACTGCATCGATGAGACTTCGGGCACGCCGCTGCCGCTACGGCAGTGCGAGAAGCTGGAGCAACCCACGGAGAGACGTGACTGCAGTCTATGTCTGGACTGGGTGATGACCAACTGGACGACGGTAGGTGGTCCGAGCGGCGGTCAAATACCCAAAATCCCGTTTTGATATGTGGTTTATGCTCATGATAGGGCATGCTACGTGAGATCACGATATACGTGCAAATACATAGCTAGCAATGGCTAAATGATTGTCACACCGTAGCTGGTAATGCCTATGTGATTACTGCACCATAGCTTATGATGCATATATATATATGGTTACCAAACCATAGCTAGTGATGGCTAAGTAATATTGCGAGCTATAGCTAGTAATGGTCACATGATTGTTACACCATAGTATCTGATGCCTGTGTGATTGCGACACCATAGCTAGTGATGAATATGCGGTGGCAATTAGTGCTACCATACTACAATGATAGGTATATAGCGCGGGTGTTTAGTGAGTGACTGAGTGTGTGGATAATTGCTCTTGCGCTGCAGTGTTCAGTGACTTGTGGAGGCGGCTCGCGACTGCGACAGGTTTTCTGCCCCAGAGAGGGTCACTGTGACGAGGGCGCCAGACCGGCTGTGGAACATCCCTGCAGCATGCGGACGTGCGTGGACTGGGTCGCTGGACCCTGGAGTCAGGTATGAGCGCGTGCGTGGGCAGGGTCGCTGGTCCCTGGAGTCAGGTATGAGTGCGTGCGTGGACTGGGTCGCTGGTCCCTGGAGTCAGGTATGAACGCGTGCGTGGGCTGGGTCTCTGGACCCTGGAGTCAGGTATGAGCGTGGGGGTGGACTGGGTCGCTGGACCATGGAGTCAGGCATTAGCGTGTGCGTGGACTGGGTCTCTGGACCCTGGAGTGAGGTACGTGTATGCGTGCGTGGACTGGGTCGCTGGACCCTGGAGTGAGGTACGTGTATGCGTGCGTGGACTGGGTCGCTAAACCCTGGAGTCAGGTATGAGTGCAGGCGTGGACTGGGTCGCTGGACGCTGTAGTCAGGTATGGCGTGGGGGTGGACTGGGTCGCTGCACCCTGGAGGGGAAGAAGTGATACGAATCACGCTATGTGATTAAGTTGTTTTCACGGCAAGCTGTCTGCATAAATGGCTTCGAGTCAGTAGGTCATTCGACAACGCAGCAGGTGTGCGTAACGGTCACTTTGTGCTGGCACTTGCTAGCAGCGCGAGCTACGCGTAGACGTTTGTGGCAGCTCCAGCCTCGCTGGCTGTGATGCCGTGTTTAAGTTGTAACCTGTTGTTTCAGTTATTAAACCAGCATTAAACCTATACGATAAATGTTATTGTTCATACGACGGAGACATATATATATATATATATATATATAATCTTCTCTCATACCATACCTGTACTAGCACGTCATTCGCCATTAAATTAATCGAAACGATAGAAAATTAATTCCTCGCGAAAACGCTGTTGCCATGACAGCTTCGACGTGCCTGCGTTTCTGTCTCGTAGTGTTCCCTGACGTGCGGCGACGGCACACGGAAACGTCATGTCCGGTGCGTCGATCTGACCAATGACGAGCCAGCGGGTGGCTGTGATACAGACAGCAGGCCAGCCACCATGCAGAGCTGTAACACGCGCGATTGTCCTCAGACGAAGCAAGGTACCTATTGTGAAAATATCAGAAGTAGATGAGAGTTAGAGATCACCAGAGATGATTACGGTCCGTGTACTCCTGATTGTGTTCCCATAGAATAGTGGTGGAGTAGCTACCGCCGAGTAGTAGACGTGTGTTCAATTGGCTGTTGCTGCATGTGTTTTTACTTCCCGTAACAATGGAAAAAGAGCGCAACACGACACATGCTGATTTCGAACGTATATTAGAACGTAGTTTCATTTAGTTACCATTTCAAACGCGATAGATACGAATCAATCTTCACGTATCGGGATCTATGAATTTAATTGTGATTAATTAAACTTGGTGATGAGTTGTTAATGAGTTACTAATCAGTCTTAATTAATCGAACGTAGTAATGAAAAGCGCCCATGTCGTTTCGTCTGCAGCCCTGCGCTCGTGCCATGACATGCTGGGAGCGACCTCTTGCGGCGCCCTGAAACACATGTGCAGCACTCACTACTTCCGCGTCAGATGCTGCGCCACCTGCCTGGCGCAGACCGTGGCGCCCCCGCACGGGGGAGGCTAGTCCTGCGGAGCCCCGTTACGGCGCGACCCCTAGCGGTGACGCGCCGCACTACACACTTGACGAAACGGGAGAACGTGAGAAAGGGAAGCCTCGCTGTGCTTCGATGCTTGCTTCTCCGTATATAACCGAGAGAGCTGTTCGCAATAGCAGGCGCTGGTAGTGATCGCATCACGCGAGCTATAGATGCCTACCACATTGCCGAGATACTATCACAGATACTCAGTTACTATTCACCCAGCTGATTTCTCGATGAAGGTCGTTTATACGTATATAGTTACGCTTCACTTTCCTCGTACGACGCGGTGTACAGCGGAGAAGTATAGCGGTTTGCAGCACCGCCCTGAACTATATATAATTGGTAGGTATAATGCAGGCTTCCTCTATGCTCGTTTCTCGTCATATGTACGGACTCTTCTCATCCCGGGGATATCCCCGATAGGTTATCTGGGGAGGTTAGCCATTCGTGACGTCATCGGTCTCGTTTGTCGGCGTGCACGTGACTCGTGCGACGAGGTCACTCGTGGTCACCTATGTTCAGATCGGGCGATTAATGACGAGGGTTTAATTAATAAATATTAATTGGCATTATTTTCATCGGCAGCTATTTCTATATTGACGAGGGTTTAAATGCCTACCTGCTCGCGGGAATATAACAGTTCCTACACGCACCGCGTATTTTAGTGCTAATGACCTGAAATATACCTACTTATGTATGCAGTACTAAATACAACTTGTATACACAGTTTTTCAGTACTAAACACTGCTTATATCGACACGTATGCAGTACTAAAAACAGGTGATGCGCCAACTTGTGCGCGGTACTAAAGACGGCTTAAAAACACAAATTTCCCTAAAGACAGGTTATTCATACGCGTACGTGGTGATCACCGTACTCAAGACTGTTTATGTATACTTTTAAGCACCACTAATGATGGCTTATGAACATTCGTACGCGGTACTAAAAACTGGTCGTATTTCAACTTGTACACGGTGTTAAATACGGCGTGTGCACATTACTGCATGCGTACTGATGACGACTTGTCTTGATCTGTATGTAGCACCAAACACGTATCTAAACCTAATGGGTACGTGTACCAAATACTTACTTGTACTAAACGCGTACTTGTGCTAAATACGTACACAAACTATACACGTATCCGTACCAAATATTTATCCGCAATAAACACGTACCCGTACTAAACACGTACCTGTACTAAACACGTACCTGTGCTAAATACGTACCTGTGCTAAATACATACCTGTGCTAAATACGTACCTGTGCTAAATACGTACCGAACTAAACATGTACCTTTACTAAACACGTATATTTACCCATGCGCGGTGAGCTCGTGAGGCCTGCTTGCATCTTACGTCACACATGGCGTCAACACCTTACAGTTCATGTGAAACACCGCTATTCGAATAACATATTATCAGGAGTCTATCAATATATTAATAGACTCCTGATATTATGTGATATCTATATTCGCGCGTACGTACAAACTAACGCTCCACGATTTCAGCTTTCCTCAGCGCCTTTGATTACTACTATTTTTCGATGCATGTTCACGAGCCGAGCGCGCGTGTGTTGGTATCGGAAGGGTAACACGCGTCACGAAGGTGAGGTTGTGATATTCACGCGCGCGAGTCACGCGTGAATGCGCTCGTCTGTCGTAATGCGACGAGGAAATATTTTATGCCATCTACTGTCGTAATAATAAATATATTCATATAAACCATCTGCCTCTGGATACGGTTTTCGCTGCGCAGATCTACCGAGTCCCGAATCCGGTGCTCGTCTCCAAGCAGTCTGCGTTAAATACAAATAATGTATCTCTGTCTGTCTATCTATCTAGAGGGTATACACACACACACACACACACACACACACACACACACACACACACACACACACACGCACGCACGCACGCACGCACGCACGCACACACATATATATCCGATCTTCAAAATTCAGTCTGCTCGCAGC
>NW_014577629.1:64672-104889 GCF_000485595.1 Priapulus caudatus | reverse complement strand
CATATAAACCATCTGCCTCTGGATACGGTTTTCGCTGCGCAGATCTACTGAGTCCCGAATCCGGGGCTCGTCTCCAAGCAGTCTGCGTTAAATACAAATAATGTATCTCTGTCTGTCTATCTATCTAGAGAGTGTATACACACACACACACAGACAGACACACACGCGCGCGCTCATTCTATTCATGAAAATTTCCGTGTTTTGTGGGGGTTTATATTTTAGCACTTTCTAAGAACCAGAACCAGAACCAAAACCAGAAACAGAAGCTTTTTCTAACCGGTGCGTGTGCGTGTGCGTGTGCGTGTGCGTGTGCGTGTGCGTGTGCGTGTGCGTGTGCGCGAGCAAGCTACGTACGTACCCAGCTCTCGTCATGGCTTCTATGCACGGCGGCAGGATGAAGGAGCCGACGCTTGTGCCGGAGAGCGCGAAACCGGATGCGATAGAGAGCCGCTTGTGGAAGTACTGGCTGAGGATGAACAACGCAGGCACGACGAGCAGAGCGCATCCTGACCCTGAAACAGTAAAGGGGGGCGAGACGACATTACACGAGATCTACCAGGAGTGTATAATATACAATATATTATACACTATTGTATACACTATATTATACCCTCCTGATAATATCAGAAGTGTCGTACTATAGATACATATATTATAAATAGATAAACAGATAATATAGACATCTATATTATGCCACTCCCGATAATGTAGAAAAATAGAAATGTATCATTCATGTATTCCTGCATAATAAAATAGGATATAATAAGAAATGTTAGGAAATGTTAGCTACATATATATACATATACATATAATGTAAAATATCATCATGTAAATATCACGAATGTAAACATAATTCATACATCATGTAAAATATAAGAAATGTATCCTCTTCTAAGAGTATTTATATACTTCTGATAATATAAGATATAACGTATTACTAAAAAATATTATTAACATTATAAACGGAGACACAACGTTATGCGTAGCTTGTATGGTGGTACGGCGTACGGTACATTGCGTAGGAGCATAAAACACAAGGCGTGTGCGTGTTGCGTGAACACGCACACACACACGCACACGCACACGCAACACGCACACACACACACACACACAATCCCACACACACACAATCACACACACATACAATCACATACACACACACACACATACACACACACACACACACACACACACACACACACACACACACACACACACACACACACACACACACACACACACACACACACACACACACACGCACGCACGTACGCACGCACACACATATATATCCGATCTTCAAAATTCAGTCTGCTCGCAGCATCGCGCAACGATTCTCCACCAATGCTAATGTACGTAGAAGTGGCGCTCATGTCGTTCCTTGCCCTGGATAGCGAGGATAAGTATTGTCGGCTGATCTCATACACTCTACTGTTGCATCGCATCCCTAATAGTAATTGAATTAGTAATTGAAAAAATACACACAGCCTACTGCATGCAATATACTATATTCAAACGACCATGTTGATCGTCGCAAGAAAAGAATTTAGCGGCTTCTTAACTTATAATCTGCACTCCTTCTTTTTGCCATCCAAACGTTTCTTCAACGACATTATACACTTCCTTTCCTTTCCCTTCTCTCATTGCTGTTTCCCTCGCACTCTACGCTTTCTTTTTCTGCTATCGTCTCCTCTAGCGCACAATTTTTTTCATTCTTTTCTTTCCTAATAGTTTTTAGAAGGGGAGGGGTCGTGTGGATGCGGGGCATTATATCGCGCTATCTGTATTCTATCTGTACGATAGCTCAATTGAGCATGAGAAAAAATAAGCTCCTTAAGTTAGCAACTATAAAAAAATTAAAGTCAGTATTTCGAATATATTTCACCACCGTTCTCATTGTTTCCAGACTGTTCCATACATTTTTTCGTAGTGGTTCGTTTACAAATGAAACAAAACAAACTTGACGCATGTCAGTTCCATTACTGTTATTGTATACTTAATCGGAGTATCGTTATCATAGGAATACTCATGTAACACACATTCACTGTAGCGCACTGTTAACCCTCGAACGAATAAAATCACGCGATAAATTCCGTTTTTTGTGCATTTTTAACCCAATATGACATTTTTAGCCCAAGTGCACCGTTATCATAATCGGTAAATCGTATAAACACTATATAATCCAGAACCACTATTCTTCAGTTTCAAATAAAATAGATAAAATAGATATAAAAATAAAAACACATACGGTTCATAACATCAATTATTCACAGCCTCCGTAATCTGTATGCATATACGAATTGGCACGGATAGCTAGCAAATAAGATTATTTTATATCACCGCATTAAAACGTTTAAACATATACGAATTATTTACACGTTATATACAGAGTAACACCACATTCAGTACCTCAGTTCAGAGATTTCTCTCTAAAATTTGCACTCCATATATTATATAGCGATTAAATAAATACACAACAGTCATTTACAGGTGCAAATAGATATCACATTTCGTCATGGCCAAGTTGTCACTTACACATCACGTACACGCACTATTTAATACATCCATAAAAAGGTGTGAAACGTATATTTATACATAATCTATAGCAAAGGCATACATTTATGAAACAAAGGCATCATCCTGGATGCCTTGCCATTTTTTTACGTTTGCCACTTTGTCATTTTTCAGAATTCACTAACCACACTTTTCCATTGTCTCCTGCATTACACATCGCTGCGTACGTCAATCAATACGTCCGTGGGCGTTTTTACAGTTGGTGACAGACTAAACAGAGACCTACATCAATCTCCACGAAGTCTTACCCCCGGCGAAATAGACCTACTCTGCCTTTTCGTATGTGTTCCGCAAAAAATCCCAAGCTTCTGCTAAGAACCCGTGAACAAGTTCCACCTCGTCAGGCCACGCCGACCTGACCGACTCTTCCATCTGCTGCCACACCTCCTCAGCACTAAGATGCAGCAGTCCGCTGTTGCTTACCAGCGGACCGTCATCTAGACGGGCTAGTACCGCTTTCACAGCTTTCATTCTCAAATATCCCGCCGGCACGTGTTCGATGAGCTTACCTTTATCTTCCGCCAATACATCAATAGAGGGAATGAGCGGGTGTTTCAATTCCCCTTTAGTTTGACACGTTTCTATAAACATGAATAGTTCGCGAACAATTTCAGACAGTTTTACATGTGATGATGAGTCACCAGAAGACATGATAGAGTACACATGAAGTAGAGCTAACTTCAGGAAGTAAGAGTCGATTAGGCTCTTGGGTTTAGACCGAGTGGCAATAAACAGGCGAATGATGTCTATCGCGTTCAGACGCAACCTATACACCTCCACGTTTTTACGTAAATTGTTATCATTTGCTAAATTTCGGATCTTTTCATCGTAATCCTGTATTCCTGCATCTAGCAAAGCCTTTACTACAATCAGAGCCTGTCTGTAAATTTGAGGAAACCCAGTAATAAGCAAACTCTCTGCCTTTGCGGAACACACTGACCAGTATTCGTCGGAACCCACTACGGGTTTCGGGACAACATGGTAATGGTAGTCAACAGGGAATCGGTCAGTCGCACCTGCTGGTTTACCTGACACTTGGATAGATGGCGTGATATCCACGGATATTGAAAGGTTCTTGTATGCGTCACCTGCGGCATATACGAGATTAAACTGCGTGCACACTTTATTCCACTCCACTGGCCGCGATGTCCGGGAGAATTTCAATGGACTAGATGCGCTTTTATGCATTACGCTGGCCATGGCTGGACACAAAACTTGAACGAACTGCTCCTTAAGATCGACCAAGAGACACTTGCAATCATGACAATCTCTAACTCGAACAATGCCAGGCGTATCCGTTTCTTCGATCAGCACGTTGCCGGTAAATTTGTCTAGTTCAAACATGAAGTCGTACTCGTCTGGCAAACCAGCTTTGGTGCGATTAGCCGTGCTGCCAACGAGCACGGGCTTGCAAGAGAATTCAGGGTCTGCCGCAGAAATCTCCTCGGACACTCGCCCCATTAACTCGAGCACGGCTAACCGTATCTGTGCGCATTCCTCAGGATGCCTTAACCTGCCGACACCTTCCAGCTCCCACACATCCGTGAGCGAGCGCACGCGCCGGACCCGCGCGCGTGACGTCACACTGTTGACGTCATTGCGTGACGTAGTAGCTTCCACGTCGCAGTAGCAACGAGATTCTAATTCTCCTAAATAGAGATACGATAACAGCTCTCCGGCAGCTTTTCTATAACCGTCGTTGAGAGTAACCTCACAGGCGCGCCGCGCACTCACTTGGTATGCGAGTTGTGCCGACTTCTGTCGCGCACTGGCTGCTAGTAAGACGGTGACAGTCTCCGTGTGACCATGGTCAACAGCGCATACTAAAGCTGTCCAGCCATCATGACCGACAGCTTCTAAATTTGCACCAGCTGTTACTAGTCTGGCGACTATGTCACTGTGACCTCCGGAAGCTGCAAGTATTAAAGCCGTGTAGCCATCCTGACCACTGGCTTCTAAACTAGCACCAGCTGTTACCAATATCATGACTGCGTCAGTATGACCGCTACCAACAGCAGTCATTAAAGCTGTGCAGTCATCATTATCGGCAGCTTCTAAACTCGCACCACATTTGACTAGAGTGGTGACTGTGTCAGTGTGACCGCTAGAAGCAGCAAGTATTAAAGCTGTGCAGCCATCCTTGTTGGCAGCTTCTAAACTCGCACCAGCACTTGCTAATACCGTGACTGTGTCCGAGTGAACACTGACAACGGCAACCATTAAAGCTGTATAGCCATCATAATCGACAACTTCTAAATTCGCACCAGCCGTTATCAGTAATGTGACTGTGTCAGTGTGACCGGTACCAGCAGCAAGCATTAAAGCTGTGCAGCCATCCTTATCGGCAACTTCTAAATTCGCACCAGCCGTTATCAGTACTGTGACTGTGTCAGTGTGACCGCTGCCAGCGGCAAGTATTAAAGCTGTGAAGCCATCATCATCACCAGCTTCCAAACTCGCTCCAGCTGTTAGTAATGTGGTGACTGTGTCAGTGTGACCAGATGCGGCAGCCAATAGCAACCTCCTGTTTAGGACAATAGTTGGCTCCCGTGCTGGCATATCATTACTAGACATCCTGGCTTTTTGTCATTCACTCATGTTGCCGAGAGGGGTCTTTAGCCGTGTGGTCCAGGCGTAGATGACCGTAGTGCAGGCTTAGCTGGCGGTGGTGCAGCTCTACATTTTTCTTGCAGCAAATTCGGATATCAGCTGCAAATAATGAAAACAATGATATAATTTGCGTGCATATGTTATAATACAGCAATATCATTTTACAATCTCGCAATAAATAATTGCACGCTTCTCATAATAAGTTCTGATACTCGGTTCTTACTTAGGCTAAGCCTAAGGTAGCTCTAGAACTATAGCCCTCCGCTCCGACGCGGGAGCACACCCAGGCCTAAGTAACTACCCTGGTTTCAATAAGCTTTATCGCGAATCGGAACCGCAATGCGTCATGGGATAGGAAAAGGGGCAATAGCGCCGCGAGCGGTTAGCAGACCACTTGTTTACTCTCCGTGACTTCAACACTTTTGGGACTTTTTATATGCTTTTTATCATGCCAGGTGGCGATCATTGTGCTGCTTTTGGTTGTAATAATGACAGGGCCGTAGGCTGAGTAAATTCCTAAGGGGGCAGTGGCGGATCCAGGATTTCAAAGAGATAGTGAGAAACAGGTGGGGGGTCTGGGGGTCCTACCACAGAAAATTTTGAAAATGTAGATCGCAGGAGATGGTATTTGAGGCACTTTTGAGTACATGTACAGCCTTCATTCTGACTACGACAATTCTCTTTTAGTAGATCAATTAATTTTTTTTATTTTGCTCCAAAATCTAGGGGGCAGCTGCCCCCTTGCCCCCCCCTCCGCAGGCTACGGCCCTGAATGACCGGAGGTATCCTGAAAGGTAGGCATCAGTTATTTATCGATTGTTTACAAGTTTTAACAACTTTTTAAGGAAGCTTCTTCTTGGCGTGATTTCGAAGTAGCCTATGAATATGAGCGATACCGCGCGCATAGATTTGCACATGGCCATGCCACCCATTAGATACAATAATGTAACCCAACAAGAGTAGGGTTACTACTCTTGTTGGGTTACATTATTGTATCTAGCACCCATATATTATTATGGCCGTGGCTACGCGACCGGTTCCGGACGCGTAGCCACTGCGTATTATTATACATCCACCCATAGGCATAGTGGCTTAGTGCCTCCACACCTCCCTTATTATTGTAATTCCTAGTCTATCGTATAACTGACAAACTGTAAAAGTCATTTCTACCATACCTCATGATATGGTTATTCCAGAGCATATAAATCATAATAATTATGCTCTCGTTATTCCATAGATATATACAAACTGACACATTGTCTATGTTTTCATGTTTGCTACTTTCATGCAAGCAACTCTCTATCGTAGACTGGTACCCGGTCCCACCTCTCGGCTTAGTTACTCGATGGGGATCGAGACATCGAATAATCGAGGTGGGAGCGAGTACCAGTCTACTCTCTACCGCTTCCAGCCGGAAGTTAATCAAGTAAGCAGCACGCGCGCCGCGTAGTGGGACAATGTAGAACTACGGGTAGAACTGGCATTCATGCTCTTGCGATTCAGTGGTCTTCTTGCCGTACAAGCACTGGAACAGTTCTAGCTGTTTATGGTTACATTTACTAATTTAGCTTCCTTGGACCAAATACCGTATTGGGCTAGTCTATGTCAAGGAGCTGTGTATTTATACAGTTTCTTGCACGAAGGACTGCGTTTCTATAGTGGCTGTTTACTGTACGCCGGTCTTTGAGATGCATCACTCCATCAGCAGCATTGCATATGTTCTCTCAAAATGTCTCTGCATTGCAAGAACTGTGGAGTTTTGCAAGAATTGAAGAGTGACTCTTCACGAGGCGAATGACATGGCCTCTGGTTATGTTTTTGTTTATCTGCTGTCTCTATGCACACTGACATGTCAAAGCAGGGCTGCCGCACCTACGTCAAGAATAGATGACTATTACAAGATTACAGTGAATGCTGGCAAAAATGAATCTTTTCTGGCTCATTTTTGGAAAAGCACAGGTTTATGGTGCGTGGTTACTTTGCAGCCTGCACTGCAGCGTTCTCCCCAGGCCTTTGACCGCATTCCTTAAATTCACTCACCACATTTAACGGAAAATCTGCCCGACCTTGGCTCCAAGAAACGGTCTTGATAGGGTTAGAAGAGCTCATAGGGTCTATGTCCCCCAGGTTACTGCCAGAACGTACTGACTATCTGATATGGTTATGGTTAGGGAGTAGGCGTAGGCGACTCCCTAGACTCGTTAGTGGAGTAGGCGAGGTACGGTCCGGCATATTTGATATAGTACCAGGGTACGTTCCGGTATACCGGACCGTACCCAGGGTACGTTCCGGCAGTACTCTGGGGCTTGCCTTGGGGGACATAGACCCTCTCAGCGTTAGAAGACCGTATAGACAATCAGTCGCACAGCCTCGTCGGGCTACCCGGCTTGCCAAAAATGCCTGGCAATGGCTAAAGTAAAAGTTGTTGAGAAATGCAGCACTCACTGTTGCCACAGTGTTTAGAAATTGGCCATTTGCCTTAGAACAGCGACACATGCACGCTATACTTTATTAACTGGTATGATTGACATTTGTTGAGGCATCCACGTTCTAATTCGGTACTGCAAGTGCATGGCACAGTCCATAGCTTTCTAGCTTGAAAAATCATGCTAACAAAATTATGACCTATATATCTATGCTAATTTCAAGAGCCCATCATCTCTCCCAATAGTCTATAATTCACACAATTATGAATGGAAATAAAGATTGACCAACACATATTTTAATAATTTCATTGTGATATACAAAAAAGAGTGTTCAGAATAACAATTGGTACTTTGCACATCGAGTTCAATTTCTATGTGGAATTGTACTGATTGCAGGAACACCGAATACTGATTGCAGGAGTACTGATTGCAGGGCACAGAGCATGCAGGTGTTTCTTCTGAAAGACAGGACCGGAAGCTGTCAGCTGCCCATTGCTATATTACATCGTCATACAGCCCGTCATTAAAATAATTATTATTATTACAGCATTTGATACGTGTGTTTTTCAGTCCACCGCAGCCGCATAAAGCAGCATCTAACTTTCTTTTGAGTAAAGACATGGAGACCAATCTTATGTTCATAAGTGCTATTCCAAACTCTGGAATAGAACAGGTGAGAATCCACTGGCTCTTGGACCTCATCACTGTCAGGTGAGTCTGCTCTGTACCTTCTCACTATTGGCAATTGATGGCAGTGTTATTATCTGTTAGATATGAATCGAAAGTGTATAAGATTAATACTGCTGTTGCCATGGGATATTATTTTTTATTGGGTCGAAAACTGTTTGACGCTGTGCCCATTTAAAGTTTGTTATTCGTATAGTGCTCTTGTAAGTCGCTGCAACCATGCTAGCTTAATATTGTGTAATTACTCGTTTGAAAAATGCTATGTCCTGAATAGATATCAATGAAGTCTGACTTGCATTATGTCCTGTATGATGTCCCTAATGCGTATATTGAAGTTTTAACTTTTAACATTCTGCTCATTTAACTATATAGTGAGGATGTCAATGGGACACTTGCCTACAACTTCACACATCTAGATCAACTCATAGACATGCTCTGGAAACTTGAACTAAAGCCTGGTTTTGAAATTATGGGCAACCCTGGAAACATTTTCACAAATTTTGAAGATCCAAAGCAAATTTACTCATTTAAGGAGTTGGTAAAATGTTTGGCCACAAGATATATAGGTATATAAAAATAGACTCTCTGTGCTTAACATTGTTTTGCTGTAATGGGACTAGGGGATTGAAATTAAGGAAAAGTGTAAAATACCTAAAAAATTTAATTTAATTTGTGTCAAAAATGCATTTAATGTCATTTTCCTCAGAGCAAAGTTTATTTCAACTAAATCTTCATTACTAACTAGTAACTATTAGTATTGTTATGCAATGGGCTGGTGTTGTTATTTGTACCAAGAAATTTGTTTTTTTACCTATTTGTTTGCTGGATAGATTATTTTGATTAGCAGGTATGCACTATACTAGCATATATACGTTTCATGTGAAACCAACAAATAACTGGGGAAAAATTATTCGTGAAATTCTCAGTTAGTCCATTAATTCTACCATAAACATGCTTTGACCTGCAAGATGCAGTGAAACAGTTTTTGCATTTGTTTTTTTCAGCGAGATATGGAGAGCGCTATGTATCTTCATGGAATTTTGAATCATGGAATGAACCTGATCACCACGACTTTGACCAGCTGAACTTCACTGTACAAGGTTTCTTAAATTACTACGATGCATGCTCGGAAGGGCTCCGAGAAGCAAGCAAGTCACTGATTCTTGGAGGTCCTGCTGCCTCATGCCGTCTCTCAAGTTTCTCAAAAATTTGCTGGGCATTACTACAGCACTGCAACAATGGAACAAACTACTTTGATCGTACACGTTCTGCGAGACTAGACTACATATCAATCCATCATAAGGTATTTTTAAGTGTGATTTAGGGTACCTGAGGTATGAAACGTTTTATTGTATAAAACAATTTAATGTTATGTAAATGAGTTATTTATATGTGTGATATTGGCTATCATACTTCTTAAATCAAAGTAATTCACACTATTGTTTGTATAAAATTGTGGATGTGATATTGGTAGGGTAATGGATCGTCAAGCTACATCTTGAACACTGAGCTGGAAACAATTGCTGCAATTAGGAAGTCATATAAGAAACTCGAACATATACCCATATTTAACGAGTAAGTACTTATTTGACTTGGGTCCTAAATTTGTATAATTTCAGTTTATTTTTTTATGATGTGTTTCTGATAGTTACAGTAATCCCCCATGGTACATAAGCAATGCGTTTCTGTAGGAAATTACCTAACATGAAATTTACCTTATTATGTAATTGGCGGTGCATTCATACAGAAATGTTTTTGGTCAAATGACGAGCAGTGTGCAACATGCCCTGTCCAACTGATGTAAGGGGAGTACAAAGGCTTTTAGGTATTCTTACCAAATCACAGCACAATCTGTGAGCTGTGGAGATGGCTCACCAATAGCGAAGCAACATTATTGTGGCGATCACAGCACAAGAAAGTGCAATCATGGATAAAAAGCATAATCACGCAGTAACCAGTGCTACATGAATATTCTATCATTGTGGATGTCTCTCTTTTCCTCTCTTCCTCCCTCCCTCTCTCCCTCCCGCTCTCTCTCTCTCTCTCTCTCTCTCTCTCTCTCTCTCTCTCTCTCTCTCTCATGTCTCGGATGCACACTGTTGCGCTGTGGCACTACGTATATGATTGATTTAATATTGCAGTACACATCTTTGTATTATTTGTGAGGCTAAGTCTGTCTACGCTTTCTATAGTGAAGCAGACCCGATGAAAGGTTGGTCCAAGGCACATAAGTGGAGAGCTGATGCAACCTATGGTGCTATGGTAGCTAAGGTATGTATATAATGCTAATCAGTATAAGAAATATACCAATACAGTTTATTTTTACAGTAGTAATAAGTATGATAATCAATTTAGGTGTGTGTACATTTATATCTTGGCATTAGTGTTGCATATATCTGCGTTACCACAAAAAGCTGTGGAAATTTTTTCCATCAAGCAAAATGTTGTGTGTAGGTCATAGCACAACACCAAAGTCTCATCCTGGCCAGGAAAGGTAACACCATAGGATACAAATTACTGGGCAACGACAATGGCTTCCTTAACTACTATCCACACTACTTCACACAGCGCACCCTACTGGCTAGAATGCAAATCAATAACACTCAGTCGTACCATAGCCAGTTCATACGAAAACCAGTTTACACAGTGATGGGGCTGCTGTCATTTCTTGGAGAGACGCAACTACCAACTGAAGTCTTCAACAGACAAGGCATGCCAGTCCCAAACAACAGCAGATTGGGTGTGATCGCTTCTGTGCATGAACCAAACACTGTGCGTGGACAAGACAGGTATTTGTGTAATTTAGCAGGATTTCCTAATGAGATCATTTGTCATGCAGTGGCTTTTAAAAGTATCGTATTAAATAGCCAATAGTGCTGTGCTTGATATTTCGATAGCGTGTTATATAAATTTTCTCTAATGGCATTGACTATGGAAAGCAATGACAAGAGTAGTACGTAGCCATCATGTTGCATTAATAAATTAACCAAGACTATAGGAATTTCTTTTCTCAGACAAATACTTGCCAACACCCTAACATTCATAGCATTTTTTCTTTTACAAAACTTATGTATAGAAACAGTAATATTTTTGTTCTTTTACATGTTTCTCTAGCTGGCAGATCTCCATTCTGATTTACAATAGTGATGATATTGGGACAACAAAGGGCAGTTCAACAATAAATATTAGTATATCCGGCATACCAAATTCAATCAATATTAAAGGTAAAAGTTATTACCTTATAAAAAGTTTTTAAATAGAAAGTGTTACTGAAACATTACCTGAGTAAACATAACCTGAGTAAAAGACTTCATATTCCTTAGTGGCATTGGTATGGTTTTGGACAAGTTGTAATTCTAGAAAAAAATACTGAAATATTTTGTGTTTAAATGGTTTTTACGTCACGAATTTTTTAAGGTAAAATTTGTAAAAAAAAATTGCCATTTTTTTACATTAAAAGTAAGAACTAACGGGACTAAACAAATCGTCAAATTCTTACCTGATAAGATTGCTTCTCAACTAGTTAAAAATCCAAAAAACCAGGACGATTTGAATTAATGTTCTCAACATTAATTGCTTGCTATGGGCTATGTATGGGGCACGAGTGTATGTTCACATCGAACAATATAGTAAAATAGGAAGTATAATGCAGCAATTTAACCATAAAATGTGAACAGAATTCCTTATATTTTATGAAAAAGTGGAAATATTTCTTTTATTTTTTATTATTTACGGGGACGTAATCACTTTAAATCCTCTGTGGTGACTGTGCGCTCATGACATGCCTATATCAGGAGTGTCATAATATAGATATGCCATAAACATATATAATATACATCTATATTATGACACTCCTGCTTATTTGCTATATTGTAGACGCGATGTGGGTGCAGTACGAAGTGAGTAACTGGAGGACAAACCCAGCTTATGTATGGAATAACATGGGCCAACCAGCTTTCCCAACAGTTGAACAGTTCCAGAAGATAAGAGATCAGGAGGTGTTTATTTTGTAGGGATAAATTATGGCTGTACTTTAAATGCAGTATGAGCTGTTGTGGGGAATATATAATTTACAGAATTTTTACCTACCATCTGTATAGGTAGCAACAACACTATAGTGACACATCTCAGGTCACCAAACGTTTAGTCCCACAAAATTACCACACGTGCGTAACTATGAGTAGAAGAATGTGAATCATGGCAACAAATTTGTTATTGCCTTCAATTTTATTCAATTCATTTATTTCTTTATAAGTCATGTAAAGTGCTACTGCAAGCATTTAAGTTGTAAGCCTAAATCTTAATGGTGTATTGTTTAAATGTATTATATTGATTATCATGCTATCAACCTCTACACCCAGGTTTTTCTCATTTCTCCGTCGCTGAGCAGGGTCCATACCGATGGTCGAAACCTGCACCATTCCCTCCAAGCCAAGACGCGATAGCTGCTGGCATCGCGTGGACCATACCGCTGCCCGGGGTTGTGCTGTTTCACGTCTGTGCTAGGGCACAGCTACCTCCAGCACAGGTGACGAACCTCGTCGTCCGCAACGTCACGCGCGATCAGGTGCTGTTGTTCTGGAGCGACTCCTGCGTGCATACCAGGTGCATCGAGACGTACGAGGTGCAGTTTGCTCCACACGGCGGGAAGACAAAGTTTCGCCGAGTGAACGGGGACGATATCATCTTTACTTCGTACTTATATGTGCCACTGGAAGAGCGTCATGACTACATCGGTAAATAGTGTAGCAATGTTTCATGTGCTCACAACTAGTCTCTTTGCTCTGCTGGATAGACGAATCTGAATAGCACGTATGGTAGATTATTTCACATTTTGCAATGTACATTGTTCAACATAGTGTGTATGCATGCGTGCGTGCATGCGTGCGTGCGTGCGTGCATATGCGTGTGTGTAAGTGTGTGGGTGTGTCATTGTAACTGTGTTGAAGATATGATGGATACGTCAGTGCAATAGTAGCCCTAATATAGCTGATGTAAATGTCTACAAAATGTACCTATAAACATTTTAGGATTAAACTATCACTGCTTCTTTTCATTTCAGGTGATGGTGAAAAAGTGAGAGGATTGTACAGAGTAAGGGCTGTAGATTACTGGAAAAGGCCTGGACCATACTCTCTCCCTGCTCCGTATGGTTGATCTACAAGGAAAATAGAATTCCCGGATAACTTTCAGAATGTCCTCATCATAGATTTCCATTGTGATAGCATCATAGCAGTGCAATACTGGGACATGTGATGATCATCATAGCCATGTGGCTGTGCCACAAGCATTTTTGTAGTGGACAGGCTGGGATTGTACTAATTATCATTGTTGGGTTACGCTACGTTTTCCTATATGTTAGATCTGGCATAATTGAGAGAAATATGTGACACTAGTCCCAAATATTTTGTTAGGTATTTGTATGGGCACTCTAAAATGACGTTATCTGTGAGGTACTGGAGGCCAAGGGCCAAAGGCCAAAGAAGGTGAAGGTAAAGTTCACCATTTATTTCATAAGTTAAGGTATATAATTGGGTGGAGTCGACAAAAGCTCACCCTATGGTTTTCAGATTCGTCACCTATGGTCACAGTGAGATAGTGCGTCCGTTTAAATGGCACTATAAATGGTGAAAGAGCAGCAACTGTAATGATAGATGGTAGATCTTTTTGATGTATATAGATATTTAATATATATTTTCTTATAAAAAATCAGTTTAGACAAATTCCTTGTCCCGTAGCTGTATACACAAGGTACATGCAAAAGTACTTAAATGTAATTAGTTTGATATAATTGGGGATGAAATTGACAGCGTAACAATGTGTGATGAACTAATTTACTATAGTTATGTCACCATGTCTACAAAATTATATTATTGCCACAATAGTATTACGTGCATTATACTGCCACACAATTATACAGAGTGTATTTCATGATCCATCATTACCGTTTACAGACATGACACACAGGTAAAATTACAAGGACAGTATTAAAATATATAAGTGATGCGCAACGTCAGACAAAATACAGTCACGTTAATTTGGGTAATTCGTGACCAAAAGAGGGCGCCACACATCGCTGCTGTTGAACCTGTCACGATTTCAGGTACTTGATAGCTTTTAATTTATAATCAGGTAGCTGCTGCCTCTGCTATGTAAACCTCGATCAAAACAGCAGCTGTAGCACAGCGCATCTCATCGGTACGTAGACATAGGCACCTGGGCTGTGTCAGTAATAAAATGATAATAAATACATTGTATTTGTCCCAAATTTTTTTAGTGTTTCCGTACTTTATATCGCCTAATAGTTTCACGTAAGTGTCTTTTAAATACTCCTCTGCAACACACGCACTACCGTGTAGAAATTCACAAAAGATTAGGTATTAAATACTACTCTACCTATTGTAATAACCATCAACCAATGTTTTCAGTAAGTCTGGGAAACATTTGATAAAAATATGAACGCTCAATGTCCCACAAGGCCTCAACCATGTCGAGGTCAAATCGCTGAAGGTAAACGCATCAATACCAGTGCGAGAGAACGGAGGCACACTGTGATCTACACCTATAGCACTTTAGCTACCATTGGTATCGTCACGTGTTACTTGTTAAGCTAACACTTTACTATTATAACAATAATAATAATGGTTATTATTCTTATTGTTATTGCACAAACGGTGATTAGCTCGCAAGCTCATGTTGATCTATCCTTTATACCGTCAGGAAATAAATAAATAAATGCGTCGTACGAAGCAGGCGCCGTGCTTCCCGGATGAACCAGTCGATCCAGCCATCCACGCGCCTATCGACGACGGTCTGTGTCACCGCCACCTTTGGTCCGAGTGACTATTATTATTATTTTTATTATTGATGTAACCCAACATACATTCGCGCAGTTATACTAGCATTAATTATCGCATTTGTCTCGCTTCCTCGCATTTTTATTGCTCTGCTTTCGCATACTATAATTACTTTACATTTACCCCACTTACCATTACCAGAGACCCTAGAACAGGCCCTATTAGTGTGCTATTGTCTCTGCCATTACTAAGAAGGGTGCTGTTCATTCCCAGTTTCCCAGATAAAAAATGTGTCAAAATGCAATGAATTAAAATCGCAATTCTTAGTTCCGGTTTCCTTCTGTTACCGTATTACTTGCCGGTTCCTAAATAATTAAAAATGATCCAACCGCGCGTCCCGCGTTCCTCACTTATTATGAGCCATTTCACTACTACCATTGTTCTGAAAGTAGTATAGAAATAAAATACTACACGTGAATTGCCTGTTTATTCTTTCATTATAATATAGTATATTATTTCTGTGGAAAGTAATAGGAATAATTAAGTGAAGCGACATATTGGGTATAAGCACCTACGCATCATTCGGTCGTGATCAAACCTTACTATGCAGCGAGCAATGCCTTGTTCTATAAGCTGTCAAGCTAAGTAGGATAAGTAACATTGTGAGGTATAGAAAGCGCCGGATGGCAGGGTGGGCGTGCAATATAACAACATGAGATTAGTCGCAGTATTCCGTGCTAATAAGCTAGCTGTGCATGTGTATTGTGTGCACATCGCAGGGATACAGGTAGCGTTGTGCATGTGTATTGTGTGCACATCGCAGGGATACAGGTAGCGTTGTGCGTTATATTTGCGCTGTCCTAGATATTCGTCTAAACGCCGGTCGTCGAGTGCCGCATTAATTTTGCCGATCTATGATTGGAGCGCAAAGGGATCGATTTCTTTGCACCTCGCGTGCGCATGCGCCTGCTATGGCATCTCAGGTCATCCGCTGAAGGACGCGGACATGGCGTTACGACAGCGCGGCACGCAGGCAGTTGTCGTTCAAAGCATCGAGACTAGCCGCCGGGCATTCGGATTTCGTTGGCGGCTGCGCCTGCCGAGGATGCTTGACCCGATGAACTCCGATGAAGGTGACAATCCTACAAACGCACGGGGCGAGCGAACACTGCAGCCGTTACTCACCGTCGACCCACCAGCGTGAGCGCGTGTGCATACGTATATATATAATAATTATAGATATATACCTGTTGCATCGGCCGCGTCGCCGAGAATTCGTTCGACGCGCTTTGCGACGCTACTGACGGTCAGCCGAGCAGCAGCTGTAGCGCGTATTGATCCACGCGCATTCATCGCAGCACTGCTGATTCATTGCCACACAAGTAGTGATTGCTGTGCGGCGGCGGCGGGCGCGCACTGAATGCGAACAGACGACGAGGGGCGACGACGTAAGACAACGCGCTAGGCGTTCTTCGTCCGTATGCCTGCTGCTGTTGCATAGCTTCGTGCGGGCTATGTTGATAACCGACAGCTTGTTAAAGCGCATCATGGTTCTTAAATGAGCATCATCAATGACTGAAATGAATGACTGAATCCCGAAATGGATCCCTTTTACGACAGAGATAACCAAGGTACGTAAATAATAATGATATGATAAAGTAAGATGGGAAATATATATTTTACACGTAATTTAGAAATATTATGAACTGGGTCATTTTCGGCAGTGATGATTTATTCGATGGGTTATGAAATTATGTACAAGGTACTTCAATACATTAACTATTGTAATAACCTTATCAAAAGCAGTTCAATGTATTCTCAATTACCATTGATGTGATATTTGTGCTCAAAACGTCTATGTTTACTAAACGTACCATAAAGGAGAAAGTTCCGCAAGGCCATTTAAATGTTAGGTCTAACATTAATATATTTTTTAATAAAATTTAATCAAACCACCATAGCGCGTTTAAACATAGTTACACAGCTTTAGGTGTGATTAGCACAGAATATAGATGGCACAACACTACTTATTATAGCTATATCCGCAACGATCGCTATTACTATATTAGGTTCGGATTGTTGTTCTGAAACAAAGTCGAATTAGACAAAGTCAACATTGACAAGAAATGGGTTCTAAATTAAGATTTTAAATATCTGTTATCAGTGAATGTAACACAACTGGATCGACTAGCATACATACATGACATTTTCGGCGATGTGATTGATGGTGACACATAAATGTTAGCTGAGACACGTGACAAGCTTTCTCTGCGAAAATCTGTATATGCATGTTTACTTATGTGTGTGTGCGTGCGTGCGTGCGTGCGTGCGTGCGTGCGTGCGTGCGTGCGTGCGTGTGTGTGTGTGTGTGTGTGTGTGTGTGTGTGTGTGTGTGTGTGTGTGTGTGTGTGGGTGCTTGCGTGTGGATGTGCGTGTGTGTGCGCGCACGTGTGTTTGCTGTGTTCGCACCTGCAAACGCGAGCTGCTTCGTGAGTAGGTAACGTAAACAGTGTTCTCCCCATACGTACAAAGAAAATGCGCACTCTGGCGAGGGTTGGGTGAGCGCCCCTCAACGTCATATCATTCAGCCTGCAACGAGAAAACGACGCCTCGATGCTTCCTAAAGCAAGGCTCAGAAGAAGGCTTAATTGTGTGCGCACCTTCTCCTTGAATAGTGCCCCAGAAAAGGTATCTGGCGCTTGGGGGGGGGGGCAAAATATAATGTTGGCCCCCCCTCCATCGTCTCGTTCCTCGTTTCCTTTGCCTGGCGAATAATTTGGTATTCATACCGACACCGTTCCGATCGGGTAACCCTACCATCATAATTATTCGAGGATGAAACCCTGTCTAATAAGATACTAAATCCATTTGACTAATATAATTGCCAATAAGTGTATATTGATTCAAACGTGCAATGTGCCAGGTATCGCAGTATCGCAGTTATCGAGAAGACCGGAACCAGTAATGCCGGAAACACTGTCCTTGTACTAATTCTGTCATATTTACGCAATGCGCAACCATTGTACGCGGAATCAAATGTGTGTGCACGATAGTCACCCAGTTTTACGAACAAAAACTTGCATAAAGCATTTTTTTTATTGTTATTGTAATCAGTAACACGGCACATCTGACGAAGCCTTACTCCGAAGATGGGAAATGCGTAATATTGCGATACTGTCAATATGTTCTATGAATAAATAATATGCGAAAACATCCTTTTGACACCCGCAACTGCGGGCCACGAGGGTTGTTAACAGATATCACGCGATTCAGAGTGCGCTGTTGCCATGGTGACGAGTCTCACGTATATGCTCACTCGTAATCGCCACGGCAATATCAGGTATCATAATACGTACAATGCAGGAAGCGAGTACAGGGAGCAGCTAGATCAGAGAAGCGTTTGATGAAATCGGCCCGACAGTAGAGCGCTGATTTTACCTCGTCGGGATATGTCCACGAAATCGAATATCTTGTATTGAAATGTCGTTATTATTGGGTCAGACAGCCATCGGGCGCGATAATCCCATGACAACGCTAGGCCTACATATACTTGTGTAACGATAAAAGGTAGACCGTAGGAGCGGGGAGTGTGTGTGTGTGTGTGCGCGCGCGCGTGTGTGTGTGTGTGTGTGTGTGTGTGTGTGTGTGTGTGTGTGTGTGTGTGTGTGTGTGTGTGTGTGTGTGTGTGTGTGTGTGTGTGTGTGTGTGTGTGTGTGTGTGTGTGTGTGTGTGAGGTGGGTTTAAGCACGATTTCTCCATATTAGATATGATGGATGTAGGCCTACACGCCACAGTTGTTGCTGAAAATTCTTGCAAATCCAGTCCTAATTACTGTTATAATGATTAATTAATTCAACAGTAAATGCGCTCTAGTTTCTAACGTAACACTTACGCCCTAAGAACACTCGAATATATGTATATCGAATTCTTCTCCGGTCTGTGAGATAGTCTCGTGGCATAAGAAATTTAAATTTAGTAGGTGATTCCTAATCATCATCATCATCATCATCATCATCATCATCATCATCATCATCATCATCATCATCATCACCCATGGCGGATGTCACTTATTGCTATCTTGTCGATGTATGTGTTTGTAGTGTCCATGCAGTGAACAATACAGTATGACAAGAAAACAGTTTGCTTGTCTAAACTGATAACACATTCTTACATTTCGAATTTATCTCGAACTAAAATATGCTATAATATCTACAATGAAACCCGTCTAATTAGCGTTATTTTGTCCTTATTTGATTTATATGTTTTACAATATAATTGCAGATGTAAACAGTCTTGGATCAGGTTCGGACGACTTAACTAATAGCATTGCACACACAGCTGCAGTTAAGGGAGACGTTTGCCTATTAAAGGCTGCAATCTTGCAGGACCCGGACATCATGGACGCATCAGATTCAGAAGGTGAGAATTTGTGAAGGTGTACCGGATATAACTTACACACAATCCGCATTTTAGCATACTCGTTTACTCGTTAGTATACTCGTTTACTCACAGCTACGTCACTATAGCTATTTACATAGAGTAAATTTTGTTTCACACTGTTTCCAACAATTATCAAATAGGGTCGGCTCTCCGACCATTTCATACGTTTGTGCATATTTGCATCGACAGGGGTCTTTCCAGGATACGTGCGTGCGCTTTTCGTATAATGATTTCAAAGGGCGTTAGGCGTATCTTATCCATTAAAACGTCATCGCTATCAAGAAGGAATTAGTGTTATAATTACAGTCTGCAGTCGTCCAGATGATTCTAACAGCGATAAGTGCACATGATAACGATTAAGATTATTATACCTATACCACAGCTAGCCCAGGCGCCACAAACACCCTCTACTAGCTCCTATTCAAACAAGAAAGAGGCCTTACTGCACACAATAAGACACACGCATGCGCACACGCACGCGTACACGCACATACACTTCTTTATACGCTATTGGTAATATGTCGCGTCTCTTTGCGTAAAAATATAATGCGAGATAAACATGGAAATGGATGTATCGTATTTATGTATGTATTCAGGGATAGCACAGCATAAAAATGTAGAATTCTGACAGTCGGCATTATTGGTCGTTATTGTGCATTATTGTTAATTATATGCGTGTTAAGAGGGAAATACAGATTGAGAAATTATGAATAGAGTAGTGTAACGAGTCAATATACGTAATGGTCTGCAAGGAAGATGGAGGTTTCGTAGGAACAGTCTATCATTTCCATTGTTGGTTTTATGAAGCTATAGCAGCGGTTAATGCAACGCAAAATTAAAGCTAGTGTACGCGGTGCAAGTGAACATACGTTAGCAATACAACTAATGTCATTTATTATTTGCTTGATCAAACACTTACGTATATGCGCATATTCTCTAAATATTAAACTTTTCAAAAGACTAATTGTCAAAAAGATCTTAATATTGATAGGCTGTTCTTTGCCCTTTATGACTTATTTTACGGCATGATATAACAGCACGCCAATTCTCATTCTTGCTATCTGTATTCTCATCGTTCTCTTTTTTTCAATATTCCAAATGACCACACAAGTTTTTCTACCATATCACACCAGCAGTAACACTTTCACTTTTAACGACGTCTCGATTTCTCTTTCCGTTTGTGTTTCTGTCAATCTGTCTGTCCACTCTGATCCGTCCACTCCAACTATCCATCCATCCATTCACCAACCCTGCCATCCGTCCATTTGTCTGTCCGTCCATCTTTCTGTCCGTCCGTCCGCCGGCTCATCCGTCCGTCCGCCCGCTCATCCGTCCGTCCGCCCGCTCATCCGTCCGTCCGTCCGTCCGTCCTGCTATCCATCCACACATTCACCCATCCCACCATCCATCCATCTATTCATCGAACCCCATCAATCCAGCTATATATATATATATATATATATATATATATAGCACTCAAGCTTCTCTCTCGGTAAGTTTCTCGATTCTTGTTCCTGCACCAACCGCACTATTCTGTCTGCGTTACAACTGACGTTTGCACCTATAAGCTTAATTGCCGGTTATATCGATTAGTAAGGGTCGATAATGTTACCTTTGCAGCGATAAAGGGAACGTTAAACGTTGTCGGAAGTTACGTGCGATGTGTTTGAACGCCATTGCCCCTAAAGACAATATCCTAATTCGTAAACAGGTTCCGCGGATGAGATGAATGTAGAATTTAACGGCGACTTAAATAACTCAGCAATTATGCTGAGTTAACATGCTGAGTTAACATTGCTTCCGTGCCAATGAAAGTCGGCCGGTTCATAATGTACCCACCTGTCTATTGTTCGTGCAATAATTCGCCATATTAATCCGTGTTCTCGCAATAAACAGCGAAATTAGGTAATTAACGCTACGTCGTGGGCATGCAGGTATGACGCCGCTGTTGCATGCCGTCAGCACCCAGAAGATTGAGTGCCTTCGACTTCTCGTCAAAATGGGCGCAAGCATCGACGCTCAAGACAGCTGTGGTCACAGCGGCATCGCCCTGGCAACCTATGCCGTGAGCAATTTTTATTATATCATCACCATCGTTATCATCATCATCATCATCATCATCATCATCATCATCATCATCATCATCATCAATATCATCATCATCGTCATCATCAACATAATAATAATCATCATCATCGTCATCATCAACATAATAATAATCATTATCAATATCATCATCATCGTCATCATCATCATAATCATCAATATCATCATCATCGTCGTCATCATAATCATCATCATCATCATCATTATCATCATCATCACCATTATTATCATTGTCATTGTAAGCATCGGCTTCCTCCTCGTCGGCATTGTCGTAGTCATCGTTGTCGCCGTCGTTGTTCTCTCATTTTAGCTGTTAGGATATATATAGGTTGTTAGTATATCCCTCTGTTTAAGCGGACAATGTTACAAGTCATACGAGGTGTATATTTAGAATTGTTTCTTAGTGTTTTTACATAAACGGTAATTTTACGTTGCACTTAATGTAATTATAAACTCTTACCTAAAAGGATTGTTTATGAACTAACCATATTACAAAACATCTGGTTGATTTGAATGAATCAGTGCACTCTAATTCTTGGCTGCATGAATTCCTCATTTCGAACAACCTTCTTCAAGCGGCAGAATGGCAAGTATAATACACCAAATAAATTACAAAGACTGTACAAAACCATTATTTTAATTTGATAGTTTTTCATGCATTACACGTGTGTGCACTTGCTGACGCTCAATAATCTTCGTCATGTTGGCTGTAGGGTTGGTTCGAAGGCTTGCAGTTTCTATTACGGAACGGGGGCATTCACAGTTTACGGCTGACGGATAAACACAACCGTACGCCACTGCACGCTGCGACGTATGAGCAGGACTGGCGAATCCTTGAACTTCTGCTTAACTATGTTCCTGCTGATGATGTCAACAAGCCAGATAATGAGGTAAAATGTCCGCCCACCCCTGTCGCTTTTCCATTAGGCATACAAATGATTTCCTGCCCGTTAAATAGTGATATACGCGATATAGTGATCGTATATGCGCGGGTCGACACACGTAGGTTGAAGGTTCCACATGCCAAATGAACATGCCCCATGTATATCACTATTCGGCCGAGAAGGGACACATGAAGGTCAAATAGTAATACACCTGAAGAAATCTGTATGCACCTGTCAAACTAACTGCACACAGCAGTTGTTGCTTGCACCCAAACTTTTTCGTGTCACTGCGCACCCCACAATGGCGCAACAGACTCATCCCCAATGCGCCTTCCCTACCCTACATATACCTAAGCCTTGTCTCTTTGTACGTGTGCGATCGCTTCTCGCTTAGCGAAGGAAATTGCTTGCGCGAAAACAATCGCAATACGGAGTTATTATGGTACGGATTATACGGGTTACCGCAAAAATATATATAGGAATTCAATGCTAAAGAATCAATTCGTTCCAAGATCATCGGAACAATTATGGCTCAGTGTAGCTATAGGTTAGTAATAATTGCTGTCCTAGACCATGTAAGATCTCCAACGAGACGGCTAGGTTTGCGCGTTGGAGAAAAGTCTGCTGGTGCATCACAACCTACGACAAAATGCCTGAACTGAGGCTGAATGCAGGGAAGTGGTTTGTGTGAGAGTGAGAATTGTTCGTAGACAAAAAATCTTTACTTTTGCTGCTCTAATACTACAAAGCTTCTCTCGATATTTGAATACAGAGGCCGGACCATCTTGTCTCGTAACACGAAATATCTCAATGCAAATACATCGTTATACATACGAAGTCAGGCTGTGTATTTATTACAAGATGCTGCTGAAGTCTTATATATATCATAAGTGATGGAACATCTTATTATCTATAAAGATGAAGTGTGCCCTAGACAGGCTACGAACCATCAACGTACCGCTCCACTGCGCACGCGCTCGCGATGCCAGTCTAAACTCTGTCCACTTTACCGCAGCCTATTCAAGCTCAGTAGTCAGCATGCAGGCATATGAAATCTTCCCTACTTCGTCACTTAGAACATTCTAACTAATGTGCGCAACAAAGATAGACAAGAGACACGCTCAATCTCGTGTCTGACATGAAGCGCGTAGTGAAATCCAGCATTGCACGCTCTCGCCACCTGTCTGAATGTAATTATTGATTTCCAGCCGGCTCAATTATTAGCGCCGCCTTATACACAGGCGTATCCTACCTATGTGCTCACCACGTAGTTTACATTACCTAACTAAACCTATATAGCACTACGCATGCACTCACCCTACCTATACCAGCACCCAGACACACGCGCGCGCGCGCGCGAAAAACAAAGAGAGAAAGAAAGAAAGAGAGAGAGAGACGCGCGCGGGAGAGAGAGAGAGAGAGAAGAAAGCGCGCGCGCGAGAGAGAGAGAGAGAGAGAGAGAAACCGCGCCAGCGCGCGGCGAGAGAGAAGAGAGAGAGAGAGCGATAAAAAGAGAAGCGATAGCAGAGAGATAGAGAGAAGAGAGAGAGAGAGAGATAGAGAGAAAGAGAGAGAGAGAGAGAGAGAGAGATTAGAGAGAAGAGAGAGAGAGATAGATAGAAGATAAGATAATAGATAGAGAGAGAGAGATAGAGATAGCGAGAGATTGAGAGAAAGCTAGCTAGATAGATAGATAGAGAGAGAGGGGGGAGAGGGGGAGAGGGGAAAGAGCGCGAGAGAGACCGAACGATACCTGTTTGAAACATATAGTAGAAAGTATGTCCTCCCCCATCCCGCTTACCCCTTTTTCTCGGGCAACGTCGGATACTTTTGCTAGAGTCTAATAATTTGATGCACAACGCTATAATCTGTTTAGTTTTCTGAACTCCTAATCCATCATAATAATAACTTCACAGGCAAATAATTGTAAGCACAGTTCACATATCAACGGAGAAGTTAGAAACAGAGAAGAGGGCGGATGTGCAGCAATGATGTAGGAATAAAGAAAATGTGTCCGAGGAAAGAGTGCAGGGAAGGAGGAGGAGGAGGAGGAGGAGGAGATACAAATATCAATTATTTCATTATTTATTGATCTTATTCCTAATATATTAACTCAAATTTAAGTTTAAACCTGCAGTTCATAGAATCTGATGACAAATCGTCGCACGCTCATCCCTATACTAAACTTACATGTAGATACTCGGCAGGCCAGCCGTTATTGCGCTTTCTGTGAAGCACCCTACCCCTACAGTCTTAAATGTTTCGTGGCAGAAGAAATGCGATTAGTTTATGATGTAAGCCTATAAAGTAATATATTACACAGAGTTTGGATAAGAAAACGCATAAATCTTGTCGCTTATGGACGAATATCAGCTTTATGTCGCCCGAGGTATATATTATTATATTAGGTAAACTAATAATATTAACCGTTACGAAGGCTAATGTATTCGTCGTTTATTTAATCCGTTCATCAAAAACTGAATGCGTTGCAAAAACGATGAGCGTTAATGCTGTTAATGAATGTCTAAAGATGAAATACCAAGAATAAAAAAGAATATATGAATACACCAAGAACGTAAATTTTAAATACGAGTTTTGCCGCTGTTCTTTTATTTGGCAAATGCTTTTTTTCGGACCTCATCTCATATTTGCGGCCTTTCGTCTATTGGCTCTGTGTTATTACTCCGTCGCTTACAGATGATACTACGTGTTTATGGATAAGAGAACAAAAAAACCGCTGGTGGGCTGGTGATCGATGCAACAGTATATCGCCATCAACGAGCGTAACTTGTGGTGTTTGCTTTAATTGCTATAATTGGTGGTTGCTGATTTTTGCAGGGGATGACTCCGCTGCACTGGGCAGCATTTCATAGTCGAGTCGAGCATATACAACTTCTGCTAAACAAGGGCGCTGCGCTGGTCTACATCGATGTTGATGGAAACACGGCGCTTCACTGGGCAGCACAGGTACTTCTCAGCTAGTTGTGCGTTTATTAATGATTTTTATGCACCGTGACAAACATGTTGCCCCGGTATAGTACCGCATTATTACTCGCGAAACGCAGTTGTACGTTTGATGGAGTGCATGGCGTCGACTCCAAAGTGGGTGAGTTCTATCTGGCTCTGATCGAGGCTATGATTACACGTTCGAAAAAGAATTATTCATCGGATAAAAGCGTTTTCACTTAACATCGCCAGAGACTACAATTTCCGAGGAACAATTAATAATAGTGAAATCGCAGCGCGGCATGGAATGTGACGTGTTGTTAAATGTTACATATAATATACTTCGTTAGTATCGCTTTTCACTGCTCCATATCACACGTATTGTAAGCATAATGAATCATGTACAATCGCCGCGCCTAACAAATTGCCTACTAAACTGTAATTTGTATTGAAATATGATGATATGCGATAGCTCCGTGCACCGTGGAATTCCTTCTTGACATAATTTAACAACCTCTAACTGCCACGGCCTGGCCACACAAAGGAGCTGTGGTAGAAGACATGGCCCTCTAATAAAACTCCTGGGCTAGCCCAGCGTGGCCTTGAGGAGAACACGTGACTGCGCAACTGCTTACGACATAGGCATGATGGTTGATATGCCTCAACAAAGCTATAACCGAAGCTACCACGCGTGTCTATAGCTAAAGTAGACAACCTCTACGGCAGTAGCATCAATTACTAGATCTACGGAGGTCGTGTCAAGCTGCATGCAAATGCAGATGTATTATGCTAAGTATATATGTTGTCCCCGGCGCGCATTTAGTGTGCAGATAAATGCGACAAACCCCCCAAAATCGTTGAAATAGAAATATTTTGAAATATACTGAGGAGTGCGGGAATCGCACAGTGTATGGTGTGGTGGGGTGTGCTCAGGCTAACCGCGGGATTTATACGGATTATATCCAACAGTTCAGTATCACACCAAAGGAAAGTTCTGCTATTGTTTACATATTCGGTCCTGTCTCAGAAATTAATAATACGCACAGTACATGTACCTATGATACAACTGATACAAAGTTTGTCATCCATACATACCCAATATTTACATTACGAACCCTTCTTAATTACATGCTTATAATGGGCGAGCACTCCGATGTCGTCAGGAGGTCAGACTAAAGGACGTTTGTTCAGGAATAGAAATAAATACTATTAGCATATCTCCGCTGATTAAATTAGATAGTCAAGGAAGTAGCGTGCTCAGTTTTTCGTAGTCGTTGTTGCCGTAGTGCCAATTTGCACTTGTGGCGAAATCATAGACGCGGAATTTCTACAGATGTCATATTTTCCAACTGTAAGCGAAAAATAAACAATTGATTTCAGCGGGAAGTTCACAAACGATTCAGTTTCTGAAAAAAGAGATGACGTTTGCGGCTAGTAAAATGGTGCTTATATATTACGTCATTGAGTATGACACAGCGCCATATGAGTCACTTCATCACATAGACACTCGAATCTGGGCCGCCATTAAGGCGATAATGCTCAACTACTTGCTTAGTCTTACACTACGCCTTTACACTGTGCCCATGCTCCCCCTTTAGTGACGACCATACATATATTTTTATACTATATATATATATATATAGGCCTATGTATGTGTATGTGTGTTTAGACTACTATACATTGCTACAGGATCGATAAAGCTGTAAAAATAATTAGCTTAATGAGCTGAATCCACTGCAGAAAGGATCAGTGGCTTGCTGTCGTGCACTGTGCGCCGATCCGGAGAGACGTGAAATGGTCAACAGCGAGGAGAATACGGGAAAGACAGCGATTCATCTAGCGGCGGCGACGGGACATCAGCAGGTGATCAAGGAGCTAGCGACGATACATTGCTGCAACCTAGATGCTCTTGACGAGGACGAGAGGCAAGTATTATTTTCATTAACAAATAATTCACAGTTCCGCTGATGATTACGCCATACAGTCTTTCCCGCCTGTATATCTCAATTGGCATAACTATCATCAGCTTTAATCTTTCACAATATTAGCAATATAATAATCGCACTGATCAATTTCCATGTTAAATGCGCAGGAAAGGTTAAAATACTGAACGTGAGATTGGCGTAAAGGTCGCGAGGGATTTTAAAGGGTAAGATATGGAGAGAGGGGATCATAAGGGAATGAGAGAACAACGAAAACCTCCGATTTCTGATATCTATATCATTATTATCGACTTATATAAATCAATATTACATTATATCTTTGTAATTATTATCAATTGTATAATATCGATTATGTGTTTGTATTTTTTTTTTTTTCATGAACTACAAAATGTAGGACACCGCTGCACTGGGCAGCCGTAACCGGCCAACATCGCTGCATCAGCACATTGTTAAAGCTGGGAGCGAATCCGAGCGTGAGGGATATCTCTGGAATCACACCCATGGACTACGCCGTCAAGTCCTGCCACACAGGTATGACATTTGTTATTATTATTATTATTATATTAAATATGATATTGTTATTATATTGTGTATTTTTAATATCCGTAACGGACCCGTGTGTAGTTGTTACGAATTGTATATATAAACATGTAGAAGTAAGTTTGCTATTATGCAATCAAATATTTTAGCACATTATTGAAGTAAATTCGTTTCGTATGCGGTTTGTTCAGTAGTTAATGTAGGTGGTTGGCTCGTTAGTATTTACTGTTGAAACGTTAAGAACATGAGCTTCGCTTGAACGGCGAGGATTACCACAGCTACCTTGTATTTAGTGGGAGTTGTTGGCACATCGTTGGCAGGCCCATCGTTGCTTAGTGGGAGTTGTTGGCCCATTGTTGGCAGCCCATCGTTGCTTAGTGGAGTTGTTGGCCCATCGTTGGCAGGCCCATCGTTGCTTAGTGGGAGTTGTGGCAGTGTGTTGTTTATTATTGGTACTGTACGTGGCAATCACATTAGTTTCAGAGTATAGGCACGATGCGTCTATAAATCTACGGTGTATTTTCGTGTGTTTGTGGAAACGTACGTTTGTTAGCAGAATCAGCGGTTCTCGCTCTCTCTCTCTCTCTCTCTCTCTCTCTCTCTCGGTCGGGTCGGTCTCTCGTCTCTCGTCTGCTCGATCGTCTGGCTGCTGGCGGTCGTCGTCTCGTCGTCTCTCTCTCTGTCTCTCTCTCTCTCTGTCCTCTCTCTCTCTGCTCTCTCTCTCTTCTCTCTCTCTCTCTGTCTCTCTAATCATCCCTCTCTCTTTTCTCTGTCTCTGGTCTCTGCTCTGCGTCTCCTTTCTCTTCGTTCTCTCTCTCTCTCTCTCTCTCTCTCTCTCTCTCTCTCTCTCTCTCTCTCTCTCCCGAACGATGTCAGTGGTTATAGCTTCTATGCTGCTTAGAGCCAGCATATCTACAACAATCTCTATCTCATGAAAAATAGTGCGTCTATAGTTACCGGCCGTCGTAACATATATTTCTGCGTAACACCGGGTATACTAAATAGCAACAGCGCCAATTGGTGCGAACAAGAAACCTAGCACGTAAACAGCTATGTTTACGTATTTTGTTACAGAATGCGTAAAGCTCTTTTGGAAGAAGGACAAGATCAAGTTGTTGACATCAGAACGCCGCGTACTTCCCTACATACCGCAGCACCATATGGGCAAGGGCCTCACAACAGAGAAGCAGGTTTCGACGCCTGCATCCCTCCTAGCAGACGACGGCACACACCACGAGAAGGAGAACACCCCCGCCCCGGCCCCGCGAAACATTCTCAGATTCATCCGACATTTCTTTCGGCGAACCCAGCAGGCTGATGCGATGGAGAGCACATACACGTCCAGCGAGGCCGGTCTACAGGACAGCTTCAGCTTCTCTAGCGACCAAAAAGAGCCCGACACGCAACAAACCATTCTTCCGGAATCGAACAACTTCTCGGAAATAGTCGTTAGAAATCCGTCGAAAGACAACAGCGAATCTAAAAGTGAGATTTTCGAAGACCTCGCCGAAACGACGCAGGTAGTGCGGGCTCCTGCCGCCGGAGAGAATGCCACTGTCGGTCCGCTGACAGACGCGGCGACGAAGTTACGCGACGCGGATGCGGGAGCAGTCTTCGAGAGTGCCCAGCCGGATTCGCAGTCACACGGACAGCGCGCTGAGAAGGCGGTCACTGTCACGGCAGCTGCCACCGACTATAACGCGAGTGATCCAGTCACCAGTTCCGTCCAAGCGATCGCGCTGAAAACGAGGCAAAACACTGCGCCGCTACACGCCGCCAACAGCGCCAGAGAAAGTAGCGACGAGCATTGTAAAGACCGTCGCGAGGCATTGATGGAGAGGTTCAAGATGAAGGAAGTCGCTCTGCAGCGCTACTCGACACACTTCTCGCAGGCAACGCTGAGGTGCAATCAAGTCGCAAACGCGCAAGGTGCACACAAAGTAAACATGTCAACGCGAAAGGAAGCGGCGGCGGCGGCGGCTCACGTTACAGATAAAGGTTCCCGTTTAGATCAAACGCTGCGCGCGGAAATGCTGGATAAGCTGCGGCTATCCGCAGAGCAAGCGTCGATGTCATCATCTTCCGGCAGTAAAGTCTTGCCACGCATCCACAACGACAGCAATTACTGGCACAGCTCAACCGCAAGGATGCGTTCTCTGCCGCTACTGCCCGAGCAAAGCGCACCCACTAAGGGCAACGCGTGGCACAGCAGCGGAGTAATTTATGGGTCGCAAACCGCTAAGCTGGCAAGTGACGTTCGGGTCAGCCCGTCTTCAATGAGAAGTTCGCTGTCGGACAGTTTGTCTGGAACCAGTCCTATGTATGACAAGAAGCGGACCGATGCTGTGCACAGGCTAGCCTTCAGTAAAAGCAGCAGACTCACGCTGAGCGATTCATCGGCACCTAGCGTCCTTGCTCAGCCGACGGGTGACGTCATGCAGAGCTACGATTTCCGCAAGCATTTACAAGGGAGACGGAACAAGCTTCTCGTTAAGGCTACCGAACACGAGAGGGTCGATTTAATTTCGGTAATCTTAATCCTGAGACCGATGCAGAACAATGCAACTTTTTATAATAGAAATTAGATGTGTTACGCGCTTAATTAAAACTTGGGCAGATAAAAACGCACTAAATATTCCTTGTCTCGCCATAAATCTAAATGGTGTTACAACTGAGTAGAGGGATGCTCTTCCGTAACAGCAGGAGCGAATAATGACAAATCTTTTGAGAAAAAAAATTATTTGTCGTTATTCACCTCTGATGTGATAGTCAGCCATAATCGGAGCATTTATCCATTCTTGTTTTGCACATCTCAGCATGAAAATGATGTCATCGTATTGTTTTGCAGTCTCGAAATCGTTCCGCCAACGTGGACAGTGCTAGCAGCTACATTACCTCGAAACCGATGCAGATGACGGGAGGTGTAAGCAACACCGAATGTTCTCCGCCAACTAATGTCGGCTTGTGCATCGGCCGCGACGTCGGCAGAGAGTCTGCCAACAGGAGTCCCAATGAAGTACTGGCAGCACAAGCAACAACAACGCCAAGTAATCCTTATTAGGTTACCGCTAGGATGTTCTCGCAAACGTTTTTTCTGTTGTTGTGATTGTTGTTTTGTTGTTCAGCGTGTTAATCGACCATGATAAATATATTATCTGAAAATCCATTTACGCTTCTATACTCATGTCTAGTGAACATAGTAGGTACACAGTATCCATACATGCGCACATGCATACGCACACAAATTTTTTGACCAGTATATGACATGATATTATAAAACTCAATGGAATTCTAGTTGTGCGCATTGGAAATTTTATTGTTACGTGTTGTGTTGTTTAGCGTTGCGTTGCGTGCGTTGCTTTGCGTTGCACTACGTTACGTTGCTTTGCATTGTGTCGCGTTGTATCGTGCCATACCGTGTGGTGGCATGGTATTGCATTGTGTTGCGTTGCGTGTCATTTAGTTTACTCTGCTTGCGTAGCGTTGGTGTATTTGAGTTGCTTTACCTTGGGGTCACATTGCGTCCATACGTTGGGTTACTCAGTCACGGCTGCCGAACCTCTCTTCGTCGGCGGTGAATCGGCGGATCGTAGAATATTTCCCGGCCATGATTTGACAGCTAGTGAGTTTTTATGTTGTGTAAGTCGAGATAGGTATTGTATGCATTTCAAAAATGAGAACGCGGCTTATAAACACCAGCGTAAGATTATCCACAAACCGGCTGCATACAATGATGACGAATGATGCTCGTTGTAAAATATGAAGTAAATTCTCGAGTGTTTTTCCCTCCAATGAAATTCTCCGTTAAAACAACTTCCGGGTGGCTGCGTCAGATCCGCAAACCGCTGTAAGGTTGCTGTTAATTAAGACGGTCTTACTAAGAAGTCCGAGACCGAGTGAAAACGTCTTTTCATTACATGAGATCTCTCTCTACGGTTTCAGTCGCGAGCGCTTCACCACGACGGCTGGATGGCGGGCATAAATTACCTGCACTAGTCAAGACCAGGGCGATACACAGAAGCGATGATTACGCGAAGCCATTGCTGAACCACGACGGCGAATACCGGAGACTGCGTCGCAGCAACACATGACAGCCGCGCCCGCAGCCGTACGTGACTGCCGCCGGTGGTTCGCGTGTGCCGCGAGTGTGCGAACGGTGTGTTGGAACCATAGAAATAATGTAGTAGACTAGTAAGTACTAATATAGTAGTGTCTCTACATATTTCTACGGTTGGAACATCACATTCCGAGTAGGTAATGGCGACGCGGCGTCGCGGTTTAAAACCAGATGAAACTACCTTACGCTTTCTGCGCATTGCGAGCTTATTACCCATCACATCTTTCTCTTCCATACAAGCACATCACTCCCGCGGTGGCGTGTGGGAGAAATGTTATCCTGAACATTGATGTGGATGAGGAAACGCCGAACGCCTTTCCTCGATAATGCGACGACCTCACGGTTATATTTTTACCCTAACAGGTAGCTAACAGCTAACAACGTGAGATTGCTTGTACAGGAGGTCATACAGATGGTTTTCAGAGTGTCCACTATTTTTTTCAAACACGTTTCTGTATTCTGCTTCGTATACTGTAGCAACTGTGATATTAAAATACAGTATGCAGTCGTCACTACAAGTCACGCCTTTTAAAATTTCAGAAGTTCAGTAGGGTGAAGAAATAAAGGACACCTGTAATACTAATCCACTCTTAAGAAAACCGAAAAAGATATAGTAACGTTTACAATCGGTTTTCGTCTAAACCTCGTATATACTACGTCGATTGCTAATTACGCTCTGAGTGGCTTCCAGAAATTCATTGTGTATGTGTGTGTGTGTGTGTGTGTGTGTGTGTGCGTGCGTGCGTGCGTGCGCGCGCGTGCGTGTGTGTGTGTGTGTGTTGGTTTGGTTCCACGTTCGTGGACCAACGACTTGACCACGATTCCTTTTACTCCTATTCCTTTCCGGCTTGAAAGGAAGCTGAATCACTTTAACCGCTTTCTTAACTTTAAATCTTACTACACGTTAACTCGCGTTTCTTCTCGGACGGTCTATCGAAGCCCTTAATTTCCTTCTTCATCATTTCACGATGCAGCTTTAGCTGTGCTCAATCAAGAACTTACTTTATTAATCCGGGATTCTATGTTTTCTAAAACCCGTCAAATGTTTTGATTAGCGGTCGCTTCAAAATCGGCCAATAATTGCATAGCCATCTTTATCTTTTCAGCCGTCTCTAAAAGGACGATCAAACAAAAATTAAGATCTCTTTCGCCAAATTAATTTCAAACTATCGCACTCGGCGTTTTCAAAGCAGCTGGCTTTCTATCGTATTTAATTTCCGTGGGACACTAGATTAAATATTTTTTCGCCAGTCACCTTTTCTCGCTGCGCCCTGTCTGGCATTAGTTTTACCCGCGCGAACAGTCATAGTAAGCTATCAATTATGTGTCGAACACGAATTCTCTACAACACATATAAATTCTATGAGCACATTATCAGTTTCCGTATACGCCACGATCTTCTTTCGCTGAATACAGGCGGTAGGTTAAAAGATATTGACATTATACATCGTGCGTGGATACGGAAGGAAAGTAGCAAATCGCTAAACAATACCCACCCACCCAATACGCACATGTTCGTGCCGTACATAATTATGTCTAAATTACTACTATATAGATCTTGTTGATTCAACTCCTTAGTTCGCTAGAAGTCACATCTGGTCCAACTCGAAAGACCGCTATGTAGTATGTATTAGTAATGGTCAAACGATTATTCCTCTATGATACGGCAGTTTCATTCGCGCGCTAATTAATATAAATTTTAGTATTAATATAAAATATTATAATTAATATAAAAAAGAGTATTAATATAACATTAAATTTAAGCCTAGCGCAGACTTGCGACTTTGCTGCAACCTGCAATCGCATGCGATCGATCGCACGCCTCGCCGAGTGTGCGCATGCAAGCGACTGGCTACCACGGCTACCATTTGGTGAAAAATGACGCTGGCGGCATGGGAGGTATTTACCCGTCATTTCCAGTTGGATCGCGACATCTTTATATGCCGCATGTTTCTTAGTGCGGTCGCTGTATTCCGGCAGAGTAACATCAAACAAAACCGGCCTCTCCATCCACACCTAGCAAAATGCTTTCTTTTGCATCACTCCAGCTTGTAGCTCTAGAACTATAGCCCGCGTACAGTTGCCGCATGGGTATAGAACATTCTATGCCAGTTTTACTAACTGCACCTGCTCCCCACTGCTTCCACGAAAAATGGCTCACAAAACGCAAAAATGATCGGGCTTTTTAACACTTATTTATCTACATGGACATCTCACCTATCCTTTTGAACACTTTCCACAACTTTACACCATGTATTTATGCATTTATTCCTTAAAGTGCTAGCACTACTTGCGTTTCGTTTTGAAATGCTGTTGTGTACACGCGTAACGTGAAAATACGTAAAATACTGCGTGGAATAAAACTCTAATATCAGGAGTAATTAATAGGCAGGACTTTACCCCTGATGTTATTTAATATTAATAATATCATGAAAGAATGGTAGCAATTATTCCGAGCGCAAATATATTTTTGGAATCACATGTTTCTACTATATGTATTACTGCGCGTAAAATTGTTATGCGCAGATAGGAACGACTCAACGAGGTCTGTATAAAATATGATAACTGTTATGCTCAGTATAAAAATACTTTCGAAGCTTATGTGCTGTGTCTGCATGTTGCCTGTTTTCTGATATAATTATAATTACGTGTGTATTGCCGAGCAACGTGAAATTATAGAAACATAATAAACTTGAGGCTGCCTTCAGCTACGACAATGACACTTGGAACGTCGTGGCAAAAACTGCACGGGGCAGGAATCAGTGATTCTAAACCAACTACGTCACTGCTATTTGGGAAGACGTCAAGTAAAAGCCACTCCAGCTATTCTGTGACTAATTAAAAAATACAGTTCAGTGTTTATTTGCATTTATATAACTATGTTTTTTAAGTTTATTTTAATTTGTACATATGTATAAGATTAATAAAATTCCAGACGGTTTCTGCTACTTCATCTTTGCGAGTTTCACACAATGGGTCATTTTTGTCTGTAATACGTGATTATGATGTGGCAGTGGTAGACATAGATGAAGATCTCGATTATCAGTGCTGTGACAATCGCCCACATCAAAAACCAATTATTGCGCACCAATTCTTTCTCAGTTTCTTTCCTTCTCTGTTTCTTCAATCGACCGGGCTTTTTTGGACGAAACCTGTCAGAACAACAAAGTTGTCAATTAGGATTACTACCACAGGAGCACGCACGCACACACACAAACGCAAGCACGCGCACACACAAACGTACGCGCGCGCGCACGCACACACCACATAGCTGGCGCGTCCGTGCTAAAATGGCTATTAGGTCATTAAGATTTCTAGCTTGTTCGTGTGATATAACAAAAACCGGTGATAATAACACGAGACGGGTGGCTGAAACGTTAGGTCAAAACAATCCTAGTGCCGACAAACCGTTAGTAACGCACAAATTAAAGCCGTGAATGGCGGTGGGCTAACTATATGAAAAAGACCAGGTGTTTTGCGACTATAGTTGCAATAATAATCATCTCGACATAATATGATATATTAAAAGTAAATAAATAAACAAATATATATATATATATATGTTTACTTATAGGGATTATTATACGAATTATTTATAATACCAATTTTGATGTATCATTCTTTCGTTTCCGGACAGATATAGAATAGACAATACTGGCACTGTCGGCCTTCAATCTAAGGCAAATCTAAACATTTAACAACATCACGTCCCATGTGGAATCAATTGTGTTTGCTTCAATTAGAAATAGAATAGAAACGGAAATTTAGATAGCCGTAAGATGTCAAAAAATTGACCTGCGTAAAATTACAATTATTCTGTTTGTTTGCATATAGTATATGCAGCTTTCGTAATTCTGTAAATAGTAATTAATTATTAACAGTCTGCGTTAAACACAGTAGGCCGCTGATCGGCATTAGTATCACGCGTGAAGCGTGCATGTGTCCTGTCCATCGAAAAACATATATACCTATAGGTATTATATATATGTATATATATATATATATATATATATGTGTGTGTGTGTGTGTGTGCGTGCGTGCGTGCGTGCGTGCGTGCGTGCGTGCGTGAGTGCGTGTGTTTACATGGGAAGTGAATCCCCCCAAAAAACATGGTACCTATTCGGCTGTACGACTGCGTTTTCGGCATATACCCACCGGTGACTTTGCGATATAACACTTTCCGCTGCCGCAGATTGCGATAAAACTCCGGTTAACATGCCAAGAAAATCGCATTGAACACATGATCAACATATGCCTATTTAGCTTTAATGGCAAATAGTGTAAACGTGTATTCAGCATACACACAAACCGTACTTATTTAATAGATACAAGTAATAAATAGCAATTAGTAATAATAGTCAGCTATACCAAATATTCGGCATTGAGGAGCTTTTGTATGATATAGTACATGGTACACCGCAACAAGTAGTGTATTTTATGTTCGGCATAACCGTTTGTAGGTTTGCCGCAACAACCTATTTAAAAACCATGAGACCCGTTGTCAGAAACAACATTTGTTTTAACATTAGTCTAATCATTAACCTTTTCTCATAGACTGTTGGCGGAAACATGTATAGATACAGTATATCATAGAGGTCCGGTCTACGAGAAAAAAATTTATGTTACGACAATAATAAGACGAATTTTGTTTCTAACAACGGGCCCCTAGTTACGACAGTGACTCTCGTACGGTATACACATGCAGGGTGAATTGACAGGCGAAAAGAGGAAAATCTACTAACCACGAATAGGATATCTCTTACACATTTCTAAACAGGCTCTCTACGTACCAGATGTGATTAATTGCGACACTCAGAGACACGATTGATATCAGCACCAAACTTTGCCGCACAACCGATTCGTGGCTGAAATAGAAATGTGCAATGCAAATGTGCAAAATGCGTTAAACGTGACGCTCGATTGTTAACGAGAGCGAACAACTCCTTATAGACTCAATATCAAGTATCTTAGGGGTGGGGTATACTATAGGGGTTGGGAATATGCCGGACAGATTATTTGTTAGAAATTTGAGTCTTTCTCCGCTTAGTTATTCCCGTACCATGTGCCCTTGCCCCCTTCATCGGTAACAACGTGCTTCTCTCCAGACGTTTCCTGCGGTTGAACTCGATCATCAAACTGTCTACTTCGAGCTGCTGCTTTTTCCCCGTTCTCGTAACTCTCCTCACTTTCTTTGGCGCCCGCTTCCGCGTCAGTAGTTCTCGTGTAAGGACATGCATGTGCAGCGTCGCTCCGAAGGTCGTCCTCGAGTCTGCGATGTGCTGCTGTCTCAGCCGTCGCGGGTCGAGCTGCGGTGCCACCGCCGTCATCATCTGACTCCGAATCACGCGGAGGACGGGTACAGGTTTCGTGTGTATGCTCAGTTGGCGCATCCACGTTTACGAAGTCAGAACTACTTTCGGCTGCCTGTCTGCACTCTGGAGCCGCTGTTTGCTTCGCCTGCTCGCCTCTTGATTGGCCATTAACATCCATATTGTTCGCGGTTAACCGCACGTTATGTAGAGATGTGCGCATGTCATCAGACACCTCTGGTATTTCTAGTTTCTCCTTATCATTTGACACATGACGTTCATACTTTGTGTCTACTAATACTGGTTCCTCATCTAATTCAACTGGGCGGAAGGGACATCGTTGAGGAGCGCTCCCTGCGCCATCTACTGGCTGGTCTAGGGCATCTTGCATGATAACGTCTAACTGCTTCCTTGTGGGAAACATCACATCTAAATGTCCTTCATCAACAATAGCTGGCTCGTTGAGATAGTCAATGTGTTGTTTTTTGCCTGTCGTAGTTATGGGACGATGTTCACTGTCTAGTCTCACATCTCCTACGTCATCACCTTGAGATTTGTGCGAGAGCTTCTCCTTATCATTTGACACATGACGTTCATACTTTGTGTCTACTAATACTGGTTCCTCATCTAGTTCAACTGGACGGAAGGGACAGCTTTGAGGGGCGCTCCCTGCGCCATCTACTGGCTGGTCTAGAGCATCTTGCATGATAACGTCTAACTGCTTCCTTGTGGGAAAGATCACATCTAAATGTCCTTCATCAACTTTAGCTGGCTCGTTGAGATAATCAAAGTGACGCTTTTGGCCTGCCACCTTTATGGGACGATGTTCACTGTCTAGTATCACATCTCCTACATCATCAACTAGAGATTTGTGCGAGAGCTTCTCCTTATCATATAATACATCACGTTTATACTTTGTGTCTACTAATACTGGTTCCTCATCTGGTTCAACTGGACGGAAGGGACATCGTTGAGGAGCGCTCCCTGCGCCATCTACTGGCTGGTCTAGGGCATCTTGCATGGTAACGTCTAACTGCTTCCTTGTGGGAAACATCACATCTAAATGTCCTTCATCAACAATAGCTGGCTCGTTGAGATAGTCAATGTGTTGTTTTTTGCCTGTCGTAGTTATGGGACGATGTTCACTGTCTAGTCTCACATCTCCTACGTCATCACCTTGATATTTGTGCGAGAGCTTCTTCTTATCATTTGACACATGACGTTCATACTTTGTGTCTACTAATACTGGTTCCTCATCTAGTTCAACTGGACGGAAGGGACAGCTTTGAGGAGCGCTCCCTGCGCCATCTACTGGCTGGTCTAGAGCATCTTGCATGATAACGTCTAACTGCTTCCTTGTGGGAAACGTCACATCTAAATGTCCTTCATCAACAATAGCTGGCTCGTTGAGATAGTCAACGTGCTGTTTTTTGCCTGTCGTAGTTATGGGACGATGTTCACTGTCTAGTATCACCTCTTCTACATCATCAAGTTGAGATACTTTCTTACTCTTAACTCCATTTTTATCTGCTTTATCCTCATTGTCATTGGAAGAAGGTACAGGATGTGTAGCTTTGCTGGCATGATCAGACCTCTCGTGTCTGTTGGGCTGCGCCTTATCATTTGACGCATCCAGCTCATGCTTTACCAAATCTGCCAGTTGATCTGCCAAATTCACCCGCTCATCTATATCGATTACAACAGCATCCGAATCTTGATTCCTCGCTGATTCATCGTAGTAGTTTGCTGCAGGCAACACCATGACGTCATCAACACGCCAGAGTCTCTTCAGATCTGTAGCAAAACAAGAATCACCGATGATCTATTTAAGAAATGACAATTAATGCAGTAAATTTCGTTTAAAAGTTATTCATAGACAAATAGACTGTAATGGATAAGAATATGTTGGGTGTCAATAGTGAGGCCGGATGAGTGAAATATGGTTGCCGGGCGTACGACGTATACGAGAAAACCTATACAATATACATCACATAGCATAGAAAAATAATTTATCTCACCATTTTGGTTTATATTCTCCCACGTTTCAGATGGTGATTTGGTTATCTCAACTTCTTGTTCATATGTGAAGGGGGTTTTGCCGCCAATCTGAAGATAGATAGTAATACTCTGTTTATATTGTCGCATATTTGGTACCATACATCGAAATGTTACACTTCTAATATTTTAGTAGAGATATATTAGCGGTATAATATAATTGTGATGGTATCTGATATTATATGAGTCATACCTGCAGTATTTTAACAAGCCACGTGCCTTCGTGAAGACGCCCACAGTCGAATCTGCCATCAAGTTTAGAGACGTTGAGGTAATCGAACTAAGAATAAAAATGATCCTGCATTTTAACTCGTGCTATAACACTTGTTATGATGATGTAACTCATGATGATAGTTGTTGTTTGTGGTAGTGGTGGTGGTTACTTTTGAGCGTGTTTTGGAGTGTTGTTGTTGGTTGATGGATGGCGGTCGGTGGCTTAGTTGCTAAGAGTGATTGGTGTTTGTGGTGTTAGTAGTTGTTAGCGGTGATGGCTCTGGATGGTTTTGCTCGCCTGGTCGTCATCATGCTCGCTGTCGTTATATATACTGTTATCATTGCTGTTGGTGGTGTATTAATTACGCCTGCTGCTGCTGGATGACGTCATCCTAGCTGTCGTACTTGGCGAGAGTGGTGGTGAACCGCCATAATTATGTAAACAGGGACAGGATTCGAAACAGGACATCTAACAAAATATATATAATATATATACACCACACTACATTATGCGGTTTTCCTGGACATCTAACAATATATATATATATATATATATATATATATATATAC
>NW_014577629.1:53032-64662 GCF_000485595.1 Priapulus caudatus | reverse complement strand
TAGAGATTTGTGTGAGAGCTTATCCTTATCATATAATACATCACGTTCATACTTTGTGTCTACTAATACTGGTTCCTCATCTGGTTCAACTGGATGGAAGGGACATCGTTGAGGAGCGCTCCCTGCGCCATCTACTGGCTGGTCTAGAGCATCTTGCATGATAACGTCTAACTGCTTCCTTGTGGGAAACGTCACATCTAAATGTCCTTCATCAACAATAGCTGGCTCGTTGAGATAGTCAACGTGCTGTTTTTTGCCTGTCGTAGTTATGGGACGATGTTCACTGTCTAGTATCACCTCTTCTACATCATCAAGTTGAGATACTTTCTTACTCTTAACTCCATTTTTATCTGCTTTATCCTCATTGTCATTGGAAGAAGGTACAGGATGTGTAGCTTTGCTGGCATGATCAGACCTCTCGTGTCTGTTGGGCTGCGCCTTATCATTTGACGCATCCAGCTGATGCTTTACCAAATCTGCCAGTTGATCTGCCAAATTCACCCGCTCATCTATATCGATTACAACAGCATCCGAATCTTGATTCCTCGCTGATTCATCGTAGTAGTTTGCTGCAGGCAACACCATGACGTCATCAACACGCCAGAGTCTCTTCAGATCTGTAGCAAAACAAGAATCACCGATGATCTATTTAAGAAATGACAATTAATGCAGTAAATTTCGTTTAAAAGTTATTCATAGACAAATAGACTGTAATGGATAAGAATATGTTGGGTGTCAATAGTGAGGCCGGATGAGTGAAATATGGTTGCCGGGCGTACGACGTATACGAGAAAACCTATACAATATACATCACATAGCATAGAAAAATAATTTATCTCACCATTTTGGTTTATATTCTCCCACGTTTCAGATGGTGATTTGGTTATCTCAACTTCTTGTTCATATGTGAAGGGGATTTTGCCGCCAATCTGAAGATAGATAGTAATACTCTGTTTATATTGTCGCATATTTGGTACCATACATCGAAATGTTACACTTCTGATATTTTAGTAGAGATATATTAGCGGTATAATATAATTGTGATGGTATCTGATATTATATGAGTCATACCTGCAGTATTTTAACAAGCCACGTGCCTTCGTGAAGACGCCCACAGTCGAATCTGCCATCAAGTTTAGAGACGTTGAGGTAATCGAACTAAGAATAAAAATGATCCTGCATTTTAACTCGTGCTATAACACTTGTTATGATGATGTAACTCATGATGATAGTTGTTGTTTGTGGTAGTGGTGGTGGTTACTTTTGAGCGTGTTTTGGAGTGTTGTTGTTGGTTGATGGATAGCGGTCGGTGGCTTAGTTGCTAAGAGTGATTGGTGTTTGTGGTGTTAGTAGTTGTTAGCGGTGATGGCTCTGGATGGTTTTGCTCGCCTGGTCGTCATCATGCTCGCTGTCGTTATATATACTGTTATCATTGCTGTTGGTGGTGTATTAATTACGCCTGCTGCTGCTGGATGACGTCATCCTAGCTGTCGTACTTGGCGAGAGTGGTGGTGAACCGCCATAATTATGTAAACAGGGACAGGATTCGAAACAGGACATCTAACAAAATATATATATATATATATATATATATATATATATATATATATATATATATACCAGAGAAACCGCATAATGTAGTGTTTTGCGTCCCGAACAGTGGATAACTGAATTTGCAATAGAAAGCAATGTAACACATTTACGCTGTGCACGTTTGGGAAATACATTGGTATCATTACGACCTTTCTGGATAATCCCAAACCTTTTTCATCACGGTTCCCTTGTTCCACGCGTGCTTTAATTTCTGCTGACACTGCAAAGTACCCTCCGGCGTGTAAAGTTGCATGGTAAAAGATAAGACATCAGAGTTCATGTTGTCCTTGTCTAATGCCGGGAATTCCAGATACTGCTTGTTTGGATCATCTAACCCTGCAAAAAGAATTAATTTTTACCACGACTTATTTTTGAATGACCAATTAAGTGCGCCATATACAATCGTCATTGGCATTGAGGTCTCATTGTCTGGAATTTCTAGTATTGTATAAAGATAAACGGGTATTGGTGATTCTAATGTTTCTTAGTTAATATCGCCATGCTACGAGAGTAATATACGAGAGTAATATACGAGAGTAAATGATAGAAAACTGAAATGCTAAACATATGACTGATTACACAGTGGACCAACCTTTGCAAGATGGTGGGGTTACGTTGACATCAAAGAAGATTGTGAACCATAGAGTTTCTGTGGGCGGGTTCATAGTGTATGTGCGTTCGCTACTGCGTCAGTAAAGGTAAAAATTGCATTAATTGAGTAATAACGTTACGAAAGATCATGTTACGAAATTCGCACTTACGGAAGTTATAAATGATAAACTAAATCGAGATACGAAAAGTAAATTCTGCATAACGGAATTGCGCACATATATTAAATAATGAATGATATACAGTTGATACGGCAGATAAATGTCGTATAAGTATATAAAGCCTTTATAGCTTTTGTTTAGCCAGCTGTGCTCAGACACCTACGTGTGTATTGGCACACATGATTCAGCAACAACCCGTGACCATGTTAAAAAAATTAAATGAAATTTTGCACTTCAACTATATGTTGTGCAGAGGCATGATATAATATTATGCTATTATTATCAGAAAGGCTTAGTTATATTATGCTCACGGCTGGCCGAGCGCACGCACGCTGCCCCCACACACGAGAAAATCATATTTAAATATACATACACAGGGTTAAAACGACGGGTTGATAGGTGTATAGCTCTCAGGTGGCCGTATGAGTAGCATTGAAAAGCTGGCTTCTGAGACTGAAATTGAAATGTATATGCGCCTATATGTCTTTCGAATCACCATATTTTCGCGTAAAATACAAACCATGATAAGCCCATTTATAATATGACCTAGAAGCAAAATCAATATGCCGAAACTGATTTTCTTGAATAGAGATAACAATTAGTGCAACACTGCAGTAGGTTGTTCGCGAGTAAACGTGTAATTTACATAAATATAAATAAAGTGCTTGAGTTGTATTAAATTGGCAAAGTGATTACATTGTCAGCATTATGGGACGTGATAACGGCACACAGACGACAATATAAATCGCTCTAATACCTACTAATTGTACATTTGTAATTGCCTATGAACTCAAAGAAACCAATATGAACTTTATATCTGCAAGCATAATATGTTAATCATTTTACTATGTAACTATAATATGCAACACCTATACGACACACGTATATTATACTCATATTACGACACACTTATTCAACTTACTACAGCAGCTCGGAGCGTAACGACGGCATTAGCTTTCTTCTCATTCTGTCAAAACAAACATATATATATATAAACATAATCTGGGCTTTCCACTAACTTGTGTTTTACTTAATTTATTACTCTTTACATATGTATTGTACGTTTGCATATAAAGGTAATATTCTTTGCCAAGTAATATCTTACGCTATCTACGTTATTACGTAATGTTTATAAAATATAGAAAGGATTAACGGACGCGACGATGTATTATAACCTACCGCAGTAAAATCAATCAGGTATATATATTCATCCAGTCGGCCGAGCCCTATAAAAGGATTTCCAGTAAAACTAAAACAAGTAAAGAACAAGTAGCGCAACGTTTCCTAAACAAAAACGAATTAAGTTAATTCGAAATGTCCCGTTTTTTTAAATTATAATTAGTTAATTAGTCAATTAGACTAGGCCGACTGTGATTCATCTTTAACGTAATCGCATCCCTACCTCTCATCTGCCACGTTATGGCATAATAATGATAATTTTACAAGTAATTAAACAAAATCGCCCTTCACCCACCGCTTTAATTGCCATTCATGGCTTCCCTTACTCACCATTGGACGTTTGGTGTGCAGAGAATTGATGCAGGCAGCAGTTGTCACGCGGCATCATTCGCGGCAATAGTTTCCAGTTCCACACATCGACCTTATACGCAAGCGCATACTCTCCTTGATCGTTCAGCTTCTTTAGCGCGAGCTTAGCCAACTTTCTGTCGGGTAGTGCATGCAAGACAGCATTTCACTTCACTATATCCGAATAAAGCACAGAGTCCGCGCTCCCGTGTATGGTCACTAGCTATTCCGGTTCTATATGCAATATTCATATACAGAACGATGACTCGTTGACCGCTCTTTACTGAATATATATATTATATATAATATATATATCAGGGGTGAATAAAACCTCTGTATTATTCATTACGCATTTTTAGACAAGTTATGTGATGATGTGACAAGTTACAATAACTACTTTCATCCTCACTATGATGCTTTTCCGCTCAATTAATATGCAAAAAAAGCTATCAACTCACCGTATCAACTCATCTGGCACTGCGCGTTTCTGCGTTCGCTCAAAGTCGGTGAGCAACCATTTAACAACGGTTCTACGAACAGGGTCGTCAGCAGACAGGGAAAACTTGCGAGCGAAGAATGCAGTATGAAACATCGTCAGTAGGTGTGGAACATCGTTGATCGTGAAGTCTCTTGGCCCCTGCGTAACCAAAGGTGCCTATTATTGCGAAGCGGCAAGCTCATGCGGCTTAGCTTGCAACAGAAGGTGATGCAGGTATTAAACCGTTGATTATATGGGTTAGGACTGTTATAGTCGTAGCGTCGCTATATAAGTTCTTAGAGGCGTTTCAAATGTCTGAAGTACAAGTGAGATCACAAGTTCTGTTTGATCTCATACCGATATCTACTTGTAGTTACATGCTTTTTTTGGCTGCTATTTTCCAGCGTTTTTGTAAAGAATTAATTGCATTTTAATGTCTTACATGATCAGCTATCGTAAATAACACAATTTCGCATAAACAGTGTGTTGGAATGCATTATAAATCATTAACGTAATATTCAGAACTGGTAATTCTCGGAGTAACTATAAAACACGCCATTCAGAATATAATTATTAGATCCCATAACTGAACTATGCATGCATTATATGATTACCATAGACATAATATCAGATGCATTGAGTCGGCGGTATAATGTCTTCGCGTCGTGCACTTGCATCGGAGCCGTGTATCGGTGATGCCCTTGTACAAATGTATCGCTGCAATGTCAAAGGCATATGCTTAGTATAAGTGAAAGACGACTCGGAAACACGGCACTCCCTACTTCATCACAGAGCATAGAAATACGGAAAAGACAGTAACCCAGCTTAGGACAAGGCCTTGTGATGTAAATGCGGCAAGGAAATAGCGTCAGTTATTATTTTAGAAAGCATCCTGACCATAATGACGGTACTGTGGTGTTTGTGGGAGAACTAACTCATCGTCGTGAATTCCCCCACTTACCTAAGATGAGAGTTGCGCAGCATGGTCAGGAAATAGCTTTCATCAGGAATGCTAAGAGTCATCGCCGTATACTGTAGCCATCCAAGAAGTTTTCTACCATCTACAGACAGGAGATGCTCCACGTATCCCCTACAAAAGTTAATGACAATAACTGTCTCAGCTCCTAGATGGGCTGACTACAAACACTGCAAACAATTTGCTCAATTTTGTATAGATAATGGTTTGGTTATAGTTATAGTCATAGTCATGACCATGGTCGTGGCCGTGGTCGTGGTCGTGGTCGTGGTCGTGGTCGTGGTCGTGGTCGTGGTCATGGTCATGGTCATGGTCGTGGTCAGCGTCATCGTCATTGTCATCGTCATGGTGGTCATGGCCATCGTCGTGGTCATGGCCATGGCCATGGTCATGGTCATGGTCATGGTCATGGTCATGGTCATGGTCATGGTCATGGTCATGGTCATGGCCATGGTCATGGTCATGGTCGTTGTCATAGTCGTGGTCGTGGTCGTGGTCATGGCCATCGTCGTGGTCGTGTTCATCGTCATCGTCATCGTCATGATCATGGCCGTTTACAACATGGCACGTCTGGATTACGAACGTCTTACTATGAACGCTACTTAACAAACGTACCGGTTCAGTATGTACCACTGCGTTGAATGCGCTATGTCGGCATTCTCAGGGAATTTCCGTGTGCACACCTTGTACAGGTAGTCACCGCAAGTGTACCTTAATTCCAATATAAGATTATATAAAGTAAATTAATAATAATATCAGGTTAATAAAAATGATGATAATAATAATAATAATAATAATAATAATAAAGGTAAAATTGCATGATTTATTATGAGTATCAATTTTTATCTAATCAAGATTACGTAATAATTTTTCATGACACTGATCACGTTGGTCTATATATCAGCAGACGATTTATTTACCCTGTAGAGATTGGAGGTCATTGTTCTAGATCATACTTACCATGCATAACCGGAACTTGTCACATCGCCTATATTTGCATTCCATCTTGTGTGGCGAGGCTTTAGATATGCCCCAAAATTATTTCCTGTGCAACAGCAAATATCAATTAACATGCTATCTAATATGGTCCATAGAGAATCACTGGCCGTGGATAATAATTCAAAATTTTTACCAGCATGCAACGTAGTGCTTATTGTCTAATTCTAAATATTCCGTTACAATTATGCGACTACAGGGCTAAAAAAAAAGTACAGGTAATGATCTATCTACAGCAGGAGTAGATAAAGGGAATTCCCTTTATCTACTCCTGATCTACAGGTAATACACTAGCTGAAGAGCCTGTATTCCGGTATCACATCCGTTTCTAAAACTATTTGTTAAAACGAAATATGCCTTCAATATTTGAGCATGTGATTACATAATTGTGATACATTGTGAAAAATAGGCAATATATCGCTGTAAGTAGCTATTTGCTCGAGAAAATGTGGCATAATTAATCAATAATGAAACAGCAGCTTCCCATGGTGGCTACTGGTTGTGAGACCAATCTTTATTTTTGCATCACATTTCTTAGTTATGTTTGGGTGGTTACAAAGACAAAGACCATCATAAAAAAACAAGTAGCTATAGTTTTTATATCAAATACTGACATTACGATGGCATTTTGATGATAATTGTCACCACGGGTTATTTCCACGAGGCAGACCGAACTCAAATTCGTCGCAAATATGGAGTGTTGTGGAGGCGGTTACCTCGGTAGGGCGCAAGTGCTGCTGAAAGGTCTTCAATGGGACGAACAGGCATGTCGCTGCCGCTCAGGTTGATGACAAAGTCCCAGGTTCCCATGCGCAAGAGCTGCTCCATGGCCTCTAGCTCGGCACGCACGATGCCGTAAGCGCCCCAGTTTGTGATGAAGGATCTGAGGACAACTACACAGATGCAATATACGGACACGTAGCAGGTGTAATTCCATTCATTACGCAATTGTCACAACGTTGTATTACGTACAATGTTCAATAGCTAGACCTTTTGCGCTTGGGAAATACCGCACTGTGTTTGACTGCCTGTATAATGACGGAAACTTAGTGCCGATAATTAAAATAACTGTAAATGAATAGCAAAATATAAGCTAGATATGAAAATCTAAAATGTTATTAAACTGAAAGGTTGTTTTTAGATAATTTAGTGCTAGCAATCAAAAGATACCCATTCTTATCCACCAAGATATGAATACATTTAATTTAGTGTAGAGAATTTTTCAGTTGATTCGGCGTGCAGCAAATTATAGTTATTCCAAAGCAATCAGGAGTGTAGGCCTAACTCTCACCGACCCTTCATATTCGATTGCATAGTTACATACATGATATGGTATGAACGTTGTATAACTCACCGCTCTGCGTCAAGTACTTGTAAGTTATCTTTAGCAAATGAAGCCAGAGCCTCCAATAAACGCGTCCTGAACTGAGGTTGTCTGAGATCAACGTGCACCACGTAGTAGTGCTCTGGCCTGTACACGGCTTTTATCAGTTGCAACTACAACGAGACACATTTATCTCTGCTAAATCTTATTCTTCTGAGCCGATCAAGCAGCTGTATCAGTATTTCAGCTATATGAGGGAATTATATACTTTAAAATGTATAGATTGATTGTAATATGAGAAAGTTCTTGCTTTTGGAGAGCAACGTAAGCCATCATGACAAGACAAGGAAGTAGCTTTAACCAAACGTAAAGACACTCGCAATAACGCATTATATGCAATGTTGATTATAACAGCAATGGCTGGTATCTCTTTAAAATCAAAAGCGTCTACCAAAAGAGTTTAGTTATATAGTCCTACTATCTATAACTATGCGCGCTGCATGTAACTTAGTAGGGCAAATCTGCGTATGCAGTCATGTGGAGTTATTTTCAAAAGGTGCATCCGCACCCACGATTATTGTGAGCGTTTATGTGAGGCGTCAATAGGTTGATTATTTGACGGTTTCGCGGAATCAGCTACACGCGTAACAGCGGTGTATCTTATTTGGTTTATTTTGAGTTAATAAATCAGATTTATCGAGCACCTATTATTTTCGACTGCTCTTATTATTTTGATCCACACCGGCACCACATTCATGAAAACAATTAAGCTAACGTTACACGATTTTCAAATGCCCCTGCAATCACAGCGCCTCTAGGAGAATGAGCCATGAGTCAAACGTACCCATTTTATTACTATACCCATCTTTCTAACACTATGGAAAAAAGAAAAGTGGTGAAAGCTTTCACTATATCGCGAAAACTACTTGTTGCACAAATAAGTAACTCAGAGTATTCAAGAACAAAGTGGAAGAGGAAATTTTGCATATACTTATCTAGATGATGATAAAATATTTAAATCATTACACACATAAATATTTTAACATTACATGGAAAAATTAAATACTTAAAAATGAGAAAAAGATATAAAAACAAAAAAACTTGAAAGAAATCAGTAAAAGTGCAACCAAGTGGTGTAACCAGATAAGGGTCAAGGCAAGTATCAAGGTCAGATCACTGTCAATGTTAGGATCAGTTCAACAAAGTGACCAAGGCGGATGGGAAGCAATAAGGATGTCTACTACTCATCTAAAATGGCAGCAGTAGTGAAAGTATCTATGCGCTGGTAGAAATTTTTAGGCAATTTATACCTCCCGTTACAGAATGATGAGAGATTTGTCACATAATGAAACTAATCACTATAGTAAGTAATGAGTTTCACGGCAAACGCAGGCCTCTATTATTAGCGGCGCTGTTATTCATTGGTCCTCGTACCGTGAAACAAGATATCTCCTGCATCAGCACATAAATTAGATATGCATGAGTACTTACCACTGCTTCTAGGCCATTGTGGGCTAATATAATGAAGCCTAATCTCGTTGGAATCAGGCCCATATGTGGATCCTTTTGAACTGTAAAAGTAACGGATAAGAATAAATCCGCACGACTATAATTGTTAACACTGGCATAGCAAAATTTGATTAATACTATTCGAAAATGAAAGGGATATCGAAAATATTATACGGCTGGTTTATAAAATGAACAAAACCTGTACAAGACTACAAGTAAGACACTTGTAATGTCAAAGCGTACCGTAACACGATAGATTTTCATGGAACGAGAAGGCAAGTTGCTACCTTTACGATATGTTGTGGTGTCTGCCCAGCTTCCTTGTTGGGGAAGAACTATCTTGTTGAAAACGAGGCTACTAGAGTCGACCTGCGTTTTTTAGAAACATCTGCTGTTAACATAATTGCAAGTATAAGTTTAGTAAATGTGTAGAAACAATTTCTGTCGAGAATATAGTTTGTGCGCTGATAACGGCATCTTTAAGCATGTCGCGATGTTACGCAGATTGTGCGTAGTTACACGGCGACATTTTGTGATCATACGGGATCTTTAGGAAGCAATTAAGTAGACCCATATTTATCTAAGACGAAAATATATCAAGGTTTTGATTATGGAGATTTTGTATACTAGTATATAATTATACTACGTGTAATGCCCCGCATCTTCTTCGTTGAAATCGATAATCCAGCAATGCAGACTGCATCTATGTGTGCCAACAATAGAACATAATCAGATAATCCTGATAACTAACAATACACAATGTTTTGTATGTTTAGGAATTTGACAATACACTGTGTATTGTTAGCGAGCTTTCAACAATACACTGTTTATTGTTGAACACCTTCTAACAATACACTTTTTTTTAGTTAGTTTATTTTTTGATTTGTAAACTTAAAATTGACATTTATTTAAATGAATTTATTGAAATTATTTGATTGATTTTATTGAATTTATTGAAAATAAAATTGAATTTAAATACACAGTTGTTAGGTACCTACTACAATACACAGTGTATTGTTAGAAGGTGTTCAACAATACACAGTGTATTGTTGAAAGCTCATAGGTACCTACTACAATACACAGTGTATTGTTAGAAGGTGTTCAACAATACACACTGTATTGTTGAAAGTGTATTGTTAGTTACCAGGATTATCTGAACATAATATATAATAACGTAGACCGCATCTGATGCCATAACCGCTGCATCATCGTACCATCACCCTGACCCAGTCATACAACCATCCTCCCCCTCATCACTCATGCATCCATCACTACCGCGAATTCGCCTTGCTACTGTTCGGCTACTATATGTACCGTTGTGTTCACGAACGTAGGTGCGGCGCATAATCCTCTCTGGTTGTATTGCCACGAACAGAAGAAATCGACAACTTCTTGCCGACACGTCTGTGATGGTATCCTAGAATCGATCCCGTTAAATCTCATAACAATTTCAACAATAAACAATTTACATAACAGTAATAAATAACAAAAGACCTCTAGACTAATATAAGCACACACTACGCACAGTAGGTACCTACCCGCGATACACTAATCGTACATCTAATGTTGCGCAACAAAACAGAGAGCACATCTTCTTTAAATATTCAAAAAAGTTACCACTGTGAGTTTTTTTATTATCTTATGGAGTATTTTAACAAATCTCACCTGACTAAAGTATGCCACAGTGCATTAGCCACCTGCTTCTGCTGTGGTGGTGGTGTAAAACAATCCCCTCTAAATCTGTGCAATTAAGACAATTAGAAAATTGAGGACATTGCAAGTAATCTTGAATTTTGCGAAATTAAAAAAAGATATTTCTTGAAACTAACGTTTCGATCTAGTTTAGCATCGGATGGATACGTGAGGAGTTATCTCAGTCAAATACACGTATATACTACGAATACGACGAAGGGACACGTACTCGAGACAGATTAGCATAACGTGTGCATAGTTGTACATTTTGAAATATAACAGATTTCAATGTTCATGATTTAGGGCTAGCTAGACAATCGATGAACGCCATTAAGATCACGTAGAATGCATAAATATTTTCCCAAATATTGTAATTATTTGTTAATGCTCCTCTTGTAACATAGGAGTAATGCAATTGGTGAATACTAGCTCAATAGGCCTTACTCGACACTTCATAATTGTATATTTTAGCAACGTCATTCTCATATTAAACTTGGAATTTTTATAATATTCCGTAGTTGTCATTCTGTGTGCCTTAAATACTTATAGGTTTTCACATCGATGTAATTATCTACTCACCCAAGAACCCCCGCCTCCGTTACCGGCGGGCATTTTACATTAAATACTTCGTCGATGTGAATTTTGTTGTGAAAGATGTCTGTATCTGGAATATTGAATAATAGATATGCATGAAACCATAGCCTAACTGGGCAATATATATATATGTGTGTGTGTGTGCGTGCGTGCGTGCGTGCGTGCGTGCGT
>NW_014577629.1:47697-52320 GCF_000485595.1 Priapulus caudatus | reverse complement strand
TCTTCTTTGTATTGTCTTAAATACACATAGTGCGTGATTTAGTTTTGGTAAGTGTATATGAATTGAGGCGCTTTAGCTGACTCTTGACGTTGTCACGTGTCGCCTTTTCACTGCACTAACGAGGAGAAGCTTCCAAACTTATGTTGATGATTTTAGCAGTATAAAGTCATTAAGTTACAAAATGATTAATAATAAGAATGAATGAATAATATGATACAGGCCCTCTAGAAATCTACTCCCCCTGGCGTGAAAATGACCAACTGATAGGACAGTAGACCTATAGGTGCCTCTAGTACTATATAGCCCTTGTTGCTGCCACATGCGGCAGTTTGCGTATGGCAGTGGCGGCGAGGGCTAGAGTATTAAAGCTAACCCAGTACTTGTCATCGTGTACTTTGATGTTTACGGGCATCCCATTATTACAATATACTCACCCTGGCGTGAAAATTGCGTCGGACTGGCAAAACTCGACACATAGTTTGAACACGCAGCCGACGTGACCCAGGCACGATGACAGCGTCGGACACGGCCCACGTCCCGCTCCCGCACGTGCAGAGAACCCAGGTGTGACACGCAGCACTGTTCCTGCAGAGCGTGTCCCTCTGTTGTTGTCGAAAGCGTAGCTGATTCGCGAGATGAAATACCCGCGAGGACAGATGAATTTGGCGAGAGGGTTCCTCAGCGCGATGACGTATGCACGTTTCTCCGATGAACCGCGTTTGACGTTATCCTCGTCGTAGTAGTTGTGATTCGACACCGACTGCACGGCGCAGGTGAGGAGGCAGAGAGTCCAAACTATTCCAAGCACCCGCGTGGAATCGCAGTTCCAGCTGGCCATCGTTGTCGTACCGAGTGAATGCTGAAATCTATGGAGTGATAGCTATAATAGCTGTTTACCGATGCTTGCACAGTTCCGTGTCGAAACCAGACAGCGCGAGGCGTGCCCTTGCGATAAACGTTTCGAAAGAGCGGCGTTATGACATCGGACGTTTCGCTCACTCAGTACATCCGTCGAGTTCGTTTGTCACCGCTGCTATTTCGCACCGATCGCTATTGCTAACGCTGTTTTTATCTGGCACAAACTCGCAGGTAAAACCTGTCTGTCTGCCATTAAATACCCGTCTGTATGCCGGCAAATACGGCGGATTGTGCGCCGGGCGCGAGGTAGGAAATGTTACGTGTCCACAACCTGTTTTCCTACAGGGAGCACGTACGTGGATGCACTATATGCAGGCAGAATATAATGCAGCATTCAGCGCTCGCAGCTGTATACTGGTTTACAACCTACACTCGTGTGAAGGGAGCATTGACCTGGCTTACGCGCAGAACAGTTTTCTGCAGGCGGTACAGTTTTTTATATGTAGCATGAATGAACATTGTTGAATCGATATTACCTAACATGATCCATTACAATAGTATGGCATTACCTCTATGTTATACAACGTTTAATGCTACACGTTTGTGAATTTCTGCGTATTGTGATGTTGCGTGCGTGTGCGTGTGTGCGTGCGCCTCCTGCGCGTGTGCGTGCGTGCGCGCGCAAGTGTTTGGATATAAATAAATATTACAACATTAGTCGCTTAAACGCCTCACTTACACATTGCGCACGGGTAATAAAGAACAAATGCCCATACACATGCGCAATTTACAGGGGGTCGGTTCTCATAGAGGGATGTCTACTATGCTACATCGTCCCTCGATATACCCGGGTCCTATAGCGGCCTCTCAACCAATTGCTTCATCTCTCAACCTATAACTACGCCGTGTTGTTGAATTTACCCAAGTCGATTTAGTTCACCGGGAAGCTACTTTTTTGCAATTCCGTATTTATTTATTTATTAGGATTTTTGCAGCGACATGCTTTCTGGTAACCTTAACGGGATTTACTTGGTTACACACAAACTCGTTACATTACTGTAATTAACAGCGCTCTGGACGCGCAGCCGCGCCACTTTGTACCTGTGCGATACCGCGCTACACTATAATGACGCGTAGGGATTGTTATATTAGTATAATCGGTGTTGCTTACATCTGAAGATTCGTTCACATCGCCTTCACACCGTGTTTAAGCCGCGCAATATAGGCCGCCTAATAATGCCGCACATAAATTTAATTATACTCCATGCACTGAGCAGTATATAATAACAGCTGTGGTATTATATAACAGTTATTCTATAACACTTATGTACAGATCAGAGATTTTAAGCACTTGTATATCATTATATCGCGGGTACCGCCATCTAGTGGTGTCAAGCGCGTGGCCAAAATACAGTGTGTTTATGTTGTGTATATAAATGTTTACAACCATCTCGTACATTTCATACGTACTCATGATATTTTCCGTTTTAAATGTACGCACACGCGCGAGCACACACACCACACACATACGCGCGCATACACACACGCATGCACAGACGTGCTCACACGCACGCGCACATTCCTACGTATTCACACGCGCGCATGCTCGCACACTCGGTTGCTAACTATGGTCGCAAACTATGGTTGCTAGCGAATCGTTGTCAAGCCCGCGTTATTATACCATTGTCATATATGTTTGATCATTAACGCAGTGGCTACACGTCCGGTCCTCCATTACAAAGCTCACCACAGATTCCTAAATCCACGTCACGATTAGGCCACGCCCGCTTTCAAATCGTTGATTTTACTGGATTTACTATTGCTTCAAAAGTTAAAAACACATTTTTGATAAAATACCTAAAGGCAAGTTCACACTGGCGCGAATAAGCGGGATGCAAATCCCGGTTTTTGCATCGCGATCGAAATACCGAGATTATTACAAGTGTGAACGCAATAATACCCACTAATAATCGCGATCAGCATCGCGCTCCAAATCGCACTTTTGACTGCGATTATTTGGAATAAGCGCGATTATTTGCGTGTGTGAACGCTCGCTTTGGAATAAGCGCGATTATTTGCGTGTGTGAACGCTCGCGCAAATAATCCCGGTATTTTCTATCCCATCATTCCGGCAGTGAGCATGCGCAGTTCTATTAATAGAATTATCCCGCTCGGCGATTAGCGCGATTATTCGCCTGTGTGAACAACGACACAATTATCTCGGTATTTCATCGCGATTAGCATCGCGGTTTTTCTTGTGTGTGAACGCGCCTATTATGGTAAAAACTTATAGATTATTGTTTTTTAAGCAAACAATATTATGTCTACATTGTAATACTTGGTATTGTTTTTCATGGAACAGTGGTTACTATAGGCGCCAAAAACAGCAGTTGAGACGCAAAGCTTGACAACTCTGCGAAAAATTTTGATGTAAGCAATAAAATATTGTATTTGATTCTCATAATCACATAATAACACCTAAAATTAATAATACATTATTCTAATAACAAACAATGTTCTATTATTTATCTGTGATAATACTCTTTAGCGTCCAGTGGACTATAGCGAAGATGGGAAAGTTCCAACACTAACATGGAGGTTGAACAGATGTGAGTATTATTTCAAATAAATAATTGTGATTCTGATTGGTATCGATTTTTGTCCCCTGTTTTTTTATCCCCCAATTTTTCGGTCCTTGGCTTTTAAAACGATGGTTCTTCCCATATTGGAATATGCTTCGCCAGGCTGGTGCCCCTATATACACTTCAGAACTGTTATAAATTGGATGCCATTCAGCATAAAGCTGCGATATGGATTTCCAAAAACTATCATGGTAGTGCTGATGTTGTTTTGGCTAAACTTGATTGGCCTTCTCTTCGTGTCCGCTTTCTCCATGCTAAATTTATAACTTTTCATAAAATTTATCATGGTCGGATGAAGATTGGCATTTCCTCTTGCTTGATAAAGCCTGTTCGTAGCACTCGATCATCTGTGCGTTATCATTGCTTTCGACATGTGCCGTCTTCTAAGGATGCCTTTAAGTTTAGCTTCTTTGTTTCTATCATTCCGTATCGCAATTCTCTCCCTTCCTCTTTAGTAAATTGCAAATTTGAGGCTTTTTCTACTGCGATCCGCAGTGTTGATATGTCTACTTGACAAACTTGTCTCTTTCCGTTTTCGATATAATCCCTTGGACTTTGAAGACTATTATTTACGAGGTCACAGTATTAAAACACACACCCAGGTAATAGATCACGTGTTCGAATCGTGTACGAAGCCCGTTCGAAATTGCTTAACAAACATAGCATTGTCGCAGCGCCACCATCGTGCGCCAAACAGGAACACACTGAGGCGAGGGGCGTGTGGCGCTGTGAAACACCTATGTACAAGTTTATTAAACTGTGTGCCTCGTCTGCGTCGTCTGGTAACTGAGAAAGGTAGTATCGCTTTAGCTCTTTTCCATTTTGGTTCACAATTAAGAAACGTAATGAAATTTATGACTTTACGCACGGTTATCTTATCAGGTATAGCGGTATCTCATTAACGTTACCAGTCCATAGATATATGGGCCCAAGGATAGAGAACATGGGTCCCAATAAAACCAATGTGCCTAACACTAACCCTAATTCTAACCCTAACCCTAACCCTAACCTATTATATTGATATAATATTATATTTATATTGATGTAAATGACATTGGTTTTATTGGGACCCATGTTCTCTATCCTTGAACCGATATCTCAATAGACATATGTTGAGACGAGG
>NW_014577629.1:43886-47179 GCF_000485595.1 Priapulus caudatus | reverse complement strand
TACTACTACTACTACTACTACTACTACTACTACTACTACTACTACTACTACTACTACTACTACACACACACACACACACACACACACACACACACACACACACACACACACACACACACACACACACACACACACACACACACACACACGCACGCACGCACGCACGCACGCACTTATTCCTATTCAATTGTAGTCGCTAACAGTCACTTACTTACTCACGTACTCACCCTCTCGTTTACGCACCAACTTAACCACGTGCTCACTTATCACAATTACATGATTAGTACGTAGTGAGACGTTAAAGTAAAGTGCGTTGGCGGTGTTTCACTTCACAAGTGCTGCAGCGTTATGGTGGTATTATAGTGGTACGTACGGCTCAACCGTAGTGCTACAGTATGTGCACTGGCGCATACACGAGCACATACTCCTCTCTAAACGCTCATGAAACAAAAGTAAGCACATTTATGAAATGAACCATTCCCATTTGTAACACTACTCGAATTTTGTTTGTTACCATTACAGCGTATTTAGTGAGGCTACATTTTGCCGGATCTGCCACGATGTGGATCGAGAAGAGCGGCTTATCTCTCCTTGCCGATGCACGGGGTCTATCGGTACCGTCCACCAGTCATGTGTTGAGAAATGGCTGATGTCATCTAATACGGACGCATGCGAGCTCTGCAGATTCCACTATATCACACAGAAACAGACTCGGCCGTTCTTAGAGGTACATATTAACATTATTATATACACACTAGTACAGTAGCAGTAAAACCTGCACGTGATTTCATATAGCATTAAGTACTCGAGTCTATTATATATATATATATGGTACGTAGCTACTCAAAATATTCTTTGTATTTTTTGAACACCATGGTCAACCCCATCAAAAATAATGAGACAACAAATCTTTGAGTTTATATGACGATTATAACTTGCGCGCCCCCTATTCTTGACAAATGCCCTTAATATTATTTGACAGTGGTTGAAGGAACCACCAAGCCGTCAAGATCAAAGGCACCTTATCGGAGACGTGGTTTGTTTCTTAGTGCTGGCACCACTTGCCTCGGTCAGTGCATGGCTGTGCATCAAAGGAGTGCTGCATTATGTACAATGGGAAAACCAATGGGAAGCTGCTGGCCTGATCTGCCTCACATCTTTCCTCATAATTATTTTCCTTGTTTGGTGTTGTGTAAGTGTTTTATATCACGAGAACATCGACACGATAAATATCGACCTCAAAATGTTAGCCTTTAGAAAATAATCAGAGTAAAACATACCGTTAAGTAATTAAGAGATAAATTGCTTGCTGTTGATTATGCTAACGTGACACTGTCCAGCCTACATCATGCATTTTATTTTTTGTAAGAAATGTGTTCTGAATGTAGAAGCAATTATTGTTCTCGTATGTTCACAGATCTCTAGCCACTACCATTACAAAGTATTCAAGGAATGGCAAAGTAAAAACCCGATTGTTCGTGTAGTGGGTATCTGCGAACTCGATAGCACACGAAACAACACCCATGCACATAACGCCCAAGAAGACATGATATTTGAAGAACAAGAAGAATCGGGTATATCGGCTCATTGTTTTGTCTGTCCTAACATATGATCACTACCTCGCAACGATCGCGCACACGCACACGCACACGCTCACACTCACGCACACGCACACGCACACGCACACGCACACGCACACGCACACGCACACGCACACGCACACGCACACGCACACACACACACACACACACACACACGCACACGCACACACATACACACGCTTACACACGCGCGCGTGCATACACACACGCGCACATTATCAGGATGAAAATACTATTATTATATATTAATACATCTACTACTAATATTATTATTCTACCACTGACATTATAGGTGGCAGCCATCGGTTTATCCTAACCGTTTCTAACTCATCGCATTTCAGAAAATTCCTATACGGACAATGGCCAACGATTCCCAGCGACTGACGATGTTGCCATCGGATTCCCGAGCTTACTGGGTGCTGCTGCGAACACTGTGCCGTATCGGGATTGCGAAACCGAAGCCGCAACCGAAGAGCAAGCGCAATGTTCAGACCCGCTACGTGAGACGTTGGTTTGACGGAGTGTCCCAAATATTTCATCAGACAAACATATAACCAGCGTGCTTTTCCGTTTTGGAAAAATGCCAGTAACGGATTTAATTAACTACGCCATAGCAATACGATAGTTGTAATCGTTTTAACACGAAGTTTCACGAAGTAACACGTCTTGTGTAAAATACGTGTCGGTAGCGAAGCCCATTGCAAAGTGGCTGTGCTTACATGACCAACGTAATTACGTAAGGATATTTACAAGTGCGTTTATACATTTTTTACATGATTATATTTTACGAATAATGAATTTTAGGAGGTTAAAGATATTAATCCCCAGTGCTAACATTAGTAACATGTACGTGTGTGCAGCATAGGCATTGAAAACATACTCACCATGAAAGGATTTATCAACTGATATTTGCAACCGCGCATTGGATACATCAAACACGAAAAGTACCAAAAATATTTATCATATATATTAATTAATTTAACATGTTAAACTAACCTATTTATACAATATTTATAAGTGCAAAATACTACTATTAGACATCACACTAACGCGTTACTTGTGATAAATTTACACCGTTGTGTTTTGAACTAAACTTTGATACTAGACTTTCATGTACTACGAACTATTTATTATTCCCTACTGTGATTACGAAGAGCAAATAAAAAATACTATTGAGAATGAGATATGGCCTTAAATTCGTATTATTAGTAAGAACAACGATGACCAGAGCGGGACACAAGAAGAATGAGATTATCATTTTAATGGGAGTTATCAAATGAGAGTCACTATTTTCATCAAATAGTACAATTTATAATAAACAATATCTACTTGTACTCGATATTTGCTATATTCGCACTTGCTACGAGATTACACTTCATACCCCACTAATACCTATAGCTATTAACCCTCATGTTAATTTAAAATGGTATCCGCAGATACTCTTCATCGGGGCCTGTGGTGCGGTAATATGTGGTTGAGGAGTGTGGGGTAGTGTGAGAGGGGCTGTGATGCGGTAATATGTGGTTGAGGAGTGTGGGGTAGTGTGGGAGAGGCTGTGATGCGGTAATATGTGGTTGATGAGTGTGGGGTAGTGTGGGAGGGGCTGTGATGCGGTAATATGTGGTTGAGGAGTGTGGGGTAGTGTGGGAGGGGCTGTGATGCGGTAATATGTGGTTGAGGAGTGTGGGGTAG
>NW_014577629.1:24049-43876 GCF_000485595.1 Priapulus caudatus | reverse complement strand
GTAGTGTGAGAGGGGCTGCGATGCGGTAATATGTGGTTGATGAGTGTGGGGTAGTGTGAGAGGGGCTGCGATGCGGTAATATGTGGATGAGTGTGGGGTAGTGTGAGAGGGGCTGCGATGCGGTAATATGTGGTTGAGGAGTGTGGGGTAGTGTGAGAGGGGCTGTGATGCGGTAATATGTGGTTGAGTGTGGGGTAGTGTGAGAGGGGCTGCGATGCGGTAATATGTGGTTGAGGAGTGTGGGGTAGTGTGGGAGGGGCTGCGATGCGGTAATATGTGGTTGAGTGAGTGTGGGGAAGCTGTTGGAGGGCTGTGAATGCGGTAATAGGTGGTTGAGGAGTCGGTGGGGTCAGTGTGGAGCGAGGGGGCTTGCGTGGCCGGTCATATGCTGGCTTGAGGAGTGTTGGGGTAGTGTGGGAGGGGCGTGATGCGGTAATATGTGGTTGAAGGAGTATGGGGTAGTGTGAGAGGCGGCCGCTGGGCGATGTGCGGTCCATAGTGGTTGAGGAGTGTGGGGTAGTGTGAGAGGGGCTTGTGGTGCGGTATATATGGTTGGTTGAGGAGTGTGGAGGTAGTGTGGCGAGGGGCTGCGATGGCTGGTTAATATGCTGGTTGAGGAGGTGTCGGGGTAGTGTGAGAGGGGCTGGATGCGGCGGTGTAGTATATGTGGTTGAGGAGCTGTGGGGGTCGTGTGGGAGGGGCTGCGAGCGGTAGATATGTTGGTGAGGAGTGTGGGGTAGTGTGGAGCGAGGGCTGCGACTGCGGTACCTATGTGGTTTGAGGAGTGCTGGGGGTAGTGTGGGAGGGCTGCTGCGGTCGCGCGGTAATATGTCGTTGAGGAGGTGTGGGGTAGTGTGGGAGGGCTGTGAATGCGGGTAATATGTGGTTGATGAGTGTGGGGTAGTTGTGGAGGGGCTGTGATGGCGGTAAATATGTGGTTGATGAGTGTGGGGTAGTGTGGGAGGGGCTGTGATGCCGTAAATCTGTGGTTGAGTGAGTGTGGGGTAGTTGTGGGCAGGGGCTGTGATGCGGATAATATGTGGTTGATCGACAGTGTGGGTAACGTGTGAGAGGCTGTGATGTGGTAATATGTGGCTCGATGAGTGTCGGGTAGTGTGGGAGGGGGCTGTTGCATGCGGTACTATGTGGTTGAGGAGTGTGGGGTAGTGGTGAGAGGGGCTGTGATGCGGTAATTGTGGTTGCATGAGTGTGGGGTAGTGGGTGGGATGGGGCATGCGATCGCGGTAATTATGTGGTACTGAGGAGTGTGGGGTTAGTGTGAGTAGGGGTCTGCGATTGGCGGTAAATGTGGATTGAGGAGTGTGGGGTAGTGTGGCGCGCAAGGGGCTGGCGCTGCGGTAATATGTGGTTGAGGGGAGTGTTGGGTAGGTGCTGAGAGGGGCTTGCGATGCGGTAATATGTGGTTTGATGAGTGGCGGGTAGGTGGTGGAGGGGCTGTGTGCGGTAATATGTGGTTGATGGATGTGGGGTGGTGTGAGAGGGAGTCGATGCGGTATATGTGGTTGAGGAGTTGTGGGGGTAGTGTGAGAGCAGGCTGTGGATGTGGTAATATGTGGTTGAAGGAAGTGTGGGGTAGTGTAGAGAGGCTGCGATGCGGTGAATATGTGGTTGAGGAGTGTGGGGTAGTGTGAGAGAGGCTGTGAATGTGGTTAATATGGTGGTTGAGGAGTGTGGGGTAAAACGTGTGGGAGGGCTGCGATTGGCGGTAAGTTCTGTGGTTGAGGAGTGTGGGGTCAGTGTGGGAGGGCTGCGATTGGCGGTACATATGTGGTTGAGGAGTGTTGGGTAGTGGTGAGAGGGGCTGCGATGCGGTAATATGTGGGTTGAGGAGGTGTGGTGGTAGTGTGAGAGAGGCGTGTGGATGTGGCTAATATGTGGTTGAGGAAGTGTGGGGTAGTGGTGGGACGGGGCTGCGATGCGCGTAATATGTGGGTTGAGGTAGTGTTGGGTAAGTGTGGGAGGGGCTGCGATGCGGTTATATGTGGTTGAGGAGTGTGGGGTAGCTGTTGGACGGGGCTGTGATGCGGTTAATAGGTGGTTGAGGAGTGTGGGGTAGTGTGAAGAGGGGCTGCGCATGGCGGTTAATATGGTGGTGAAGGAGTGTGGGGTAGTGTGGGGAGGGGCTGTGACTGCGGTAATATGTGGTTTGAGGAGTATGGGGTAGTGTGAAGAGGGGCTTGCGAATGGCGGTATAGGTGGTTGAGGAGTGTGGGTATGTGTGAGAGGGCTGTGGTCGCGGTATATGTGGTTGAGGAGTGTGGGGGTAGTGTGGGAGGGCTGCGATGCGGTACATCTGTGGTTGAGGTTTAGTGTGGGGTAGTGGTGGAGAGGGGCTGCGATGGCGGTAATATGTGGTTGAGCGAGTGTGGGGTAGTGTTGGGCAGGGGCTGCGATGCGGTAATATGTGGTTGAGGAGTGTGGGTAGTGTGGGAGGGGCCTGGCGGATGCGGTACTATGTGGTTGACGGAGTGTGGGGTAGTGTGGGAGGGGCTGTGATGGCGGTAATATGTGGTTGAGGAGTATGGGGTAGTGTGATGAGGGGCTGCGATTGCGGTCATTAGGTGTGTTGAGGAGTGTTGGGGTTAGTGTGAGAGGGCGTGTGCGGTAATGGATGTGGTTTGAGGAGTCGTGGGGTCGTCGTGGGGAGGGGACTGCGATGCGGTCATATGTGGTTGATGAGTGTGGGTAGTGTGAGAGGGCTGGCGATGGCGGTCATATGTGGTTGAGAGAGTGTGGGGGTAGTGTGGGAGGGGTCTGCGATGCGGTAGATATGTGGTTGTAGGAGGTGTGGGTAGTGTGGGCAGGGGGCTGCCCCGCCGATGGCGGTAATATGTGTTGAGGCAGTGTTGGGGTAGTGTGGGAGGGGCTGCGATGCGGTAATATGTGGATCTGAGGAGGTGGTGGGTAGTGTGGGAGGGGCTGATGATGCGGTAATAGTGGGTTGGTTGATGAGTCGTGGGGTAGTGTGGGAGGGCTGTGATGCGGTAATATGTGGGTTGATGAGTGTGGGGTAGTGTGGAGGGCTGTGATGCCGGTAATATGTGGTTGACTGCGTGTGGGGTAGTGGTGGGAGGGGCTGTGATGTGGTAATATGTGGTTGCTGAGTGTGGGTAGTGTGGGAGAGGGCTGCGAATGGCGGTAATATGTGGTTGAGGATGTGAGGTAGTGGTGGGAGGGCTGTGATGTAGTAATATGTGGTTGAGGCGTGTGGGGTAGTGGGTGGGAGGGGCTGTGTATGTGGTAATATGTGGTTGAGCTGTGGGTAGTGTGGAAGGGCTGCGATGCGTAATATGTGGTTGATGAGTGGTGGGGTATGAGTGGCGAGAGCGGCTGCGATGCGGTAATCATCTGGTGTTGAGCGAGTGGTGGGGTTAGTGTGGGAGGGGGCTGTGAGGGTAATTATGGGTTAGGAGTGGGGGTAGTGTTGGGAGGGCAGCCTGTCGATGCGGTAATATGCTGGTTGAGGAGTGTCGTCGGTTAGTGTGAGGAGGGCTGCGATGGGCGGTAATATGTGGTTGAGAGAGTGTGGGGTTAGTGTGGGAGGGGCTGCGATGGCTGGTACATATGTGCGTTGACGATGTGGGGTATAGTGTGGGACGGGGTGCGATGCGGTAATATGTGGTTAGGAGTTGTGGGGTGTGTGGGGGGGCTTGGATGCGGTAATTATGTGCGTTGAGGAGTGGTGCGGTAAGTGTGAGAGGGGCCTGCGATGCGGTAAATATGTGGTTGAGGAGTGCTGCCGGATAGTGTGGGAGGGCTGCGATGCGGTCTGCGGTAATATGTGGTTGAGTGTGGGGTAGTGTGGGAGGGGCTGCGATGCGGTAATATGTGGTTGAGGAGTGTGGGGTAGTGTGGGAGGGGCTGCGGTGCGGTAATATGTGGTTGAGTGTGGGGTAGTGTGGGAGGGGCTGCGATGCGGTAATATGTGGTTGAGGAGTGTGGGGTAGTGTGGGAGGGGCTGCGATGCGGTAATATGTGGTTGAGGAGTGTGGGGTAGTGTGGGAGGGGCTGTGATGCGGTAATGTGGTTGAGGAGTGTCGGGTAGTGTGGGAGGCAATGTGAGAGATGCAGATGCGCTACTTCCGCAGATCCACACAGGCATCTCCTATGCACTATATAGACATGTTAACCTGAGGTTAACCCAGGTTCAAATAATCTTTTTGAGGTATGTGCGTGCGTGCGCGTGTGCCTGACAGCACCAACAAAAGAAAGGAAACGTAGTTAGTTACCCTTTCGCCAATTTTTTTGCCATGATGATGTTTTATCCATCTTGTAGCAAAAATTGCTGAACCGAAAATGCTGCCTGGTTAAGACATGTGGTAAACTGTCGGAGTAACTTGTGACGGTTTCAAATAAGTGAAACGGGTAGCTTATGTACGGATGCCTGAAGATCATATCCGGTAGTTATTCAACAATCAGCAATGGATATACATTATACAATATATTGTTATTATATTATCTGGCTCTAGGTTTAATATCCTAGTTTGAATTACCCACAGACAGGCGTTAAATAATAACTATTAACCTAATAAATTGTATTCCAAAGAATGTTTATTAAACCAAAAGGAAAATGTGACAAACAAATCATGAATATAGTAGACATGTAATCTATTCTATTATCAATATAGAATAATGGACAGATTTTTGATGGATTAGCACGCTTTTGAAAACGCTAACCCCAAGATCACTTGAAAACGCTCGTACAGTTGCTTATGTAGCATTACAATTATGCAGTCACACTATAGCGACTATCTAAGCCTGCACAACAGATGCTGCCCCTTGCGGTAAACATGCTTACAGTCAGCTGACTTTTCCATCAAAATTTGTTTCTTACGACACAATTCATAGGAGAACACGATCGCTTTAAATGAATATATGCTATTAAACCTAGTTCAGAAACACGAATAACATTCATGCTGGAATATGGCGTGTCACGTAGCAGTAATTAGTGAGTGTCAGAATTATTTATACACTACTCATATAGTAAACGGACACACACAAGGGACATGTTAAAGGTGACGTCATCTACCACACGTTCAGTGGTTTGGCTAGTATAGAAGTGCGTTACTGCTTGTAAACAGCATATTTCACGCGCGCTTAAGTAAATGCAATGATCTGCAATTGTAACAATACATTAAAACGCCTGGATATTGTAAACAAAACGGATAATTATAAATTGCCAGCATGTACTGCCAGGTGATATATAAAAATCGCAATGACACCATGACATTTAAAATACACGATTAAAATAACCCGGACTGTAACTAGTTAATTTTAAATGAATTTTTAACAAATTGAAAAAAGAAAATATTGCAGAAATGTTTGCTTATGTCACAACACAAATTCCAAAACATAATAGAAATATCGGTGACGTGTGCGGCTATAACCAGTAAGATGTTCGCACGATACCAATATACTGTTACATGTGTACGTGTTACGTGTGTACGTGCGCATATCTTGTGTTGCGTATAAGCGTTTCGTGTATATAGCCGCCAAACAGAATTCACACAAACGAATTGCATTAAATTGTATCACGAAATATTTACTAAATGGTCTAGCTGACACAAGAAATCGAACGATGAAACAACTCTCACCACACCTTTGCAACTTCCTCTCCATCGCATATGCCTGAAAAGATTCCTCGAGAAAAACTTCGGGTAAATAGTGGCAGTGACTGATAACCAATACATATTAGCACCTCCTAAATCTCAAACCTGCCTGTAGCTACATTAGCGAAGACAAGTATGCTATGTTACGACGTTCCACAAGATAAAACGCATTCTTATTGGGTCTGCCTATGTATAATATAATAGATTGTGCGAGCAAACTGATTTAGTGTGAGGTAATTCTTGGCTCGGCTCGATTTATATAGACCGAGTACACAGGTATGACTTCACAAAATGTACAATTTTGCATGTCAAACAGGGAGGCAGCCACGAACCGCTTGGCTCTTGTGCGAACGAACAAAAAGACACCGAACACACACTCACAGAAAACCAGAAACAGTGTGTACCTAATACCGACGGAATTATCCAAATTTGCATCAGTCATACATGCATCCACAGCAGTTTTGTGAATATAAAACCTCCCTTACATTTCATCAGCTTTCCACAGGTTTCAGAATTGCACAAACACGCTACGTCACTAAGATGGATAACGGGATAACTTCTTTTCACCACATTACGCAAGATACAACCACAGTACATGCTCACGAGTGATTGATCAGGTTATAGTACATACAGTCCATCAGCAGGGCCACATGCTTCTGTGCCCAAGGCTGACACGGGGTGCTCCACCCTGACATGGTTCACACAGGACTGAACTTTTTTTCAAGGACATTTTATCAGACATTTCTTCGGAATTCATACACAGAACAAACCATACCTGGATTAATTTAATAATAACCCCATTCTTAATCACTGTCACCTCTAAAACTTACCTGGATCCCATTAATAAACCCTTCTAAACACTGTCACTTCTACAACATACCTTGATTTACTGACTGATTTTACTGACTTACTGTAATTTGTGATCATCATTTAACTGTCTATCGTGTCTATAGCTTTTTAAGCTCATTTAATGCAATTTTTATTGAGGTTTGCACATTATTGATGGTACAAAATTTCTTTTTATTACAGACAAGGATTCTTTCTAAAAATTCAAGGACTTTTCAAGCACAAAATCAACATTTACTAAATTCAAGTACTTTTCAAGGACTCCCCTCAAATTCAAGGACTGTGCGAACCATGCCTGATGTTAGCTCGTGCTGAGGGTAATGATTCACAATTTGTTCGAACAGATACAACGATTAGTCACCACCGCAAAGAGAACAGATAGTACAACCACGAGTACGGATGGCTCTGCCAGTAGATTCGTCTGGCCACGCAATAGTCCCTATATTCTAGAATCGCAGCCGAGTCGCATGAGAAATCGCTAGGTCTGCAGGAACTGCAATTCTGGTCGCTTGCGACGAGTCGCAAGAAATCAAACATGTTTGATTTTCAGCAACTCGTCGCTCCGAACTCGCATGTGTGCGGGTAGACAGCGACTTGCAACGATGACAAATTCTCGTCCGACCAATCAGCGAGCATCATCTCATCACGTGCTATTTCAATATGGCTACGCTCACAGCAACAAGCTGGAGTAATGAGAAAGAAAGCATTTTGCTAGATATGTGGATGGAGAGGCCGGTTTTGTTTGATGTTACACTGCCGGAATACAGCGATTGCACTAAGAAACATGCGGCATATAAAGATGTCGCGATCCAACTGGAAATGACGGGTAAATACTGCCCATGCCGCCAGCGTCATTTTTCGCCAAATGGTAGCCAGTCGCTTGTATGCGCACACTCGGCGAGACGTGCGACCATGCGATTGCAGGTCGCAGCGACGCGCGACCAAAAGTCGCAAGTCTGGGCTAGGCTTTATATTTAGTGCCGCGCAAACTGAGCCATCCTTCTGGCATATCACTGAAAATTTGGCCTATTAGTATTGCTAACTCATAAAAAATCTAATTTTATTTCATCAACATGTCAAATGCCATTGAAATACACTTATTAATCTTATATTGGACACCATATTAGCATGTGCAATGAACACATGACATTTTGTATTACCAGGTAAACAATTTCAAACTGGGTATAGAAATTTCCCATTGCAAGTCTCCATGCTCCTGAAACTGAATGCGATCGGCCCATACCGATTTCAATGAATAGACACTTAGACAAAACAATCACCTGAACCCAAAACTTAAGACATGATTACATGGGGCAGTATCAATTGGCTACCGAAAATGCTATAAAAACAGAAACGACAACTGCTAATAATTACGCTTATTACACGTTGTAACTAAAATCTATCTCTGCTAAATGCAACTGAAAATGTCTAACTTATGATTACATCCAATCATATAAGAGGTGTTCACACGAGCTTCACGGCCTCGCTGGTTCCGTACTTATCTGGTGCTTAATTCGGCTGAAATACAGTGATAACACAACCCGCAGCGTTCACACTCGAATCGAGGCTTAGCTGGCTAGGTATAATAGTAAATAATTTCTCTGCTAGAGGGAAGTGTTTTTCATGATGGCGGCACCATGAAAGTCAGTTGTTTGTGGCAGTTTTTCAGTAAAATTACACAAAATCACACAATTACTTCTTTCAAACCCCATTTCCTTCAGCTGAGCAGACATTTCACCATACACAATGCTGTCTTTTCTTGTGCCTTGCAATCTCGATCTTACTCGTTCATCACCAAATATCGAGATCAATGCTGCGGTCTCGTTGTGCGACCACAACTGTCGCTGTCGCTTTGCTTCTTCAGATGAGAATTTTTTGGTGGCATGATCAGAAATAGAGATGATGGAACAAAAATTCGCAGGAAATTCGGAGAAATATTTTCAAGGGCATGAGCCGGAAGTGAAAAACGACACTACGCCACCTAGTATCAATGTAGCGCACTACAGTTTCATGACTTACGAGGCCTCGAATTGCGTTCACACGACAGACAATACGCGACCAGCGTTGTGCCGTACTCAAGCGGGTGTTTCGGCGCGGAATCACTTTCCGCGCCGAACAAGCCTCGTATTTCAGTACGGTACTTGGGAGGCGGCGTATAAGCCTTGAATATTTTTACCGTGTGAACGCCAAGTACGGTACTGAAATCCTCGTGTGAACGCAGCTATATATATGCACTAGTAAATAAATGAACAATACACTGTTGTACTTGTCATTGTAACTATTACAAGTTACATATAAACGTTTCTGTATAATTCAAAACAACAGCGATTTCTTTCTCGAAAAGCACATGGTAAATTGTGGGTTATTAAAATATAGTCCAACTTTCCTCATATAATATGCATTATTTTCTGATTAAAGGAAAACATTAGTATAGGTTTAATGCTTATTTTCAGTTGATCAGGTCTTAATTGTTACATAAAAATAGTTCATTGTTTAATATTTACTAGAAATTTTTTTTTTAATTGTTTCAAAAAATGACATTTTGTTTACGTCAGCTAGTGGCATCAATATCTGTGCTGCTACGACAGTTGCATAAATCCAGTTTTCAGCTGCACGCAATATACCGAGTCTTTATTAAGTCTCAGTTCAAAGATCAAATTCTATACTAATGTTCCTCTTTAAGAATGCACCATGGTGGACTATGAAACATGGTTTTTTAAATACCAGACAATATTAAAACACAGAATCTTGGTCAATTATTTCATCAGCAGATTTGAAATCAGTACAACCCATACAATTTCTACAATCTGATGAGACAGGTAGATAATTTTTTTGAGTTAACTACAGTAGATCTATGACATTACTAAACGTGCATGTAATACAAGTCTTCAGATATTACCTCCCTAGTTCAAACAATGTGCACTGATCCTTATTCCTACGCAGATGCCATTGCATTTGTGAACAAATTGTAATATTGTGATATGAACATGAAAAATCACGTAAATGCGAACACACGGGTAGATATTCTCAACACAACCCTTTTTGGGACCAATATACTTAATAGGAACACTATCAGCAACCACTACAGCCAGCTGTGCTATTATCTTCATGAATAAATTCGTTCCTGCTTCAATAACAATTGGCATGGTGCCGATACAATGAAAATCTCCTAGGTTTAGATTTAGACAACAGAAGAGTGATGGTTTGTATCACGTTTTTGTATCCAATCATGGTGGGAAAATTTCAGACAGCGACCATGAATATAGAGAAAGCCGGGCAACTACCTTTCACAATATGCCACTATAACTGCTGCTCCCGTAGTTGGAAGTGCAGGTCCACACTCACTTACATGATCCAACACTTTTCATCACGAGATCGTGGATCACCCTGAAAAGCAAATAAGAGAACATTAGCAATGGTTTCAAGAACTTTTTAATAAAGAAATCACAGTTTATGATCACACATGCACGAGTGTTTTTTTTAACGATACGGTGCTGGTGCAACAAGCCTTTGCTCAGTTATCCCAATAATTGGTAAATGGTGCATGAGCTCTAAAACATATATGCTCATAAGGGATGGTTAGTGATCTCTTGAAAACATTTAACAGTTTCCGCGGCAGAGTTTTAATCACTCGTGCAACCAATGCGGGTAACCTGTTGGTGAAAGAGGTGTTCATGGCCCACCTCTAGGTAAGATCCCTCCTGCTGGAATGAAGAGGCGCGCAGTTGACGAAAATTCTCCCTCTCACCAACTTCCTGCAAATTACACACAACAAATAATGAGGCTCTGCATCACCAGAGATTCATTATTTAACTTCTCTATACAATCACTGTATATCTATATTTACTTCCAAATTGGCAATCAGGCCTGCCAAAATCTGTTTTGACACAGAATTTGATACTTTTTGCCACTGGTGTAGACAATGTTAATATTTGTTCTGGCTACAAATAACTGTGGTATTGCAAGGTAAAATTTTTTTAAATTGCAGACCGATTTACAAAGATGTGCGAATCCCATTGCACAGGTTAAGTAAAGTTGAGTTTACATTATCGACTTCTAGTTGAAAAGTTGACAATTTTACTCATAATTTTCCATAAACTTCATATAGTCAAAAATTAAGCATGTTCAGTGCATTTACATTATCAAGCCTTTGAAAGTCAGCTGCACAATTCCATTGACTGTGACTGTGTGTGCATGGGGTGGGCAGTTGGCGTTAGATATACATGTGAGTGGAGGGGGGAGGAGGAGAACGGAGAAGGGGAAGGTTCGCTACACCATTACACCTATTATTATGATTCGTTATTTGCTTTCTATGACACGTACACATATAGACGTATGCAATACATGAATAACAAATATTACAGGCATTCGCTGAGTAATGAACTTTGTAACGAGTATTGAAGTCTTGGTTCGTGAACCCCTAACTTCCTAGCAAACGATACTATATATAAAACTGGTGGAACTAGACACAAGGACAGTGGCATGTTAGAGCAAAGGACATGACTTTTCCATGTATTTATATCACATTATATCATGGATATTCACAATATATATTATATCCTATATTTCACTTCTTCAATGGTGCAAGTAAGGTTTAGTCTAATGGTGGACTAAATTAACTTAAAATTAACCACCAGGGCTTTAATTTAGCAATATCTTGTAATTTTGCATACAAGAGATGAAGATATGGGATAAACAACAGTTTTGTGTGGGGCGTGCTAAAAACTTACAAAAAAGAAGAGTTAAAACAGATGTTAATTCTGATAGTGTAGTTACTCTTACCTCGCCCTCACTATCTATGAGAATGGTCTTCATGGACTCGCCGCTGTACCACTTTTGATTTTTCATCACAAGGTCCGATGGTGGATTGTGTGTGACATCCTTTACGTCACTGCTCCACACCTGCATCAACAACAACTAGTGAGGCGCAATACACCAATGCTTTACATCTAAAAATATGCCACCCTGTAAAGCACTAGGGTACCATGACTACCTAGTGTTCGGTGAAAAGTGGATCTTGATCACAATACATGTAGGGATATATTGACAAAAAAAAATTCTAGGACTATTCCAGGAGTTTTCTAGGACTTAATATATCCATTTTGTAGCACCTTTTAAAGATTGAAGCCAAACACAATCTTAACTAGAACTAGAATCATCTAATCAACAATTAGTGAACAAACTCCAGCCCCAAGCAGTTTTATTCTACTTCAAACAGCGCTATAACTAAACCGTAATAAAATTACACGTTTCAGTATATTTAAAAGCTTATTATTAGTATAATTTAGACATGACTGCTAAAAATTTTCATACACTATCTACATACAAATACTTCTCCCAGTTTTGTTCGCTCACAATTGAATGATAAATAACTCCCGTATTGGTATGCATTAGATTTCAGGGGGTTTCTGACAGACAACAGAACTAAGGAGGATTGGCTACACAAATTTTAATCAGGTATTTTTTAATGGACCGATTGTTTTAATCATTACGGATCTGAGCATCCAAATCTTTTAAAATTCAATTTTATGCTAAATGCCTTTAAACAAACAAAAATCTGATGTATATGGCCAAGGGATTAGTGGATGGTTCTCTAAACACCTGAATATAAAAACAGAACATTGTTTTTGCTTGTCTGTGGCAAACACATGCACACACGCACTCACACACATAAAGACACAATACGCTGACATACCGATAAAGCTACAGACCTCTAACGATAACATTTAGCTGATACATTACAGGTACACAATAAATTTGAGCTGCATACACATAAGAATAATCTATTTAAATACTTTACATTAATGTGTTGTCCAGCCTTTAGGATGATGTTCCTGTGGAACTTGTATGTGATCTCCTTGTCCCCAGTTATGCGCTTCAGCTGCCAGGTACCGATGTGAATGTCCTGAAGGGTGGGACATAAATACGTTTACATTCTTTGGTGAATACTCACCATTGGGCAGTGTACTATCGCTACACTAAATAGGCAAACTGATACCTTACACATTATTAGAACATTATCAGGTATCTTAAAATAAGCAAGATTAACAATAAGCAAGATTATCAATCTCAAACTCAATCAATATTTGGTTTATTTTATGGACAAGTGTTACAATAGTAAAAGTCTAATTTTAAGTACAATGCCTTGTCTGTCACCTAACCCTATCCCACAATGGCTACGCTACGTTCAGGTATTGGGACATCATCCTGTCAATGGGGAAATTACTAAATGTCACAGGTAACTAAAAAATACACCAACATAAAAAGCAGTTTTTTGACCTTTCAAAATACATATGTACGTGCAGGTTGCAGGGAAAGCTTTGTTACCAGATAATATCTAAACCATCAATTTTTTGCCATGTCGTTTGATAAGAATATAAATATATCTGTTAAATAAAAACTTGTTATAATTTTGTTTCTGATAAAGACATGCGAGAAGGAGGAATACACTATATGCCTTGAAACAACCAATAAAATTTTTTCTTCACATATTACTAAATTTTCATTTGTCATTCATTATTTTTTGATAACATAAAAAGTCATATCTGGGCCGAGTTATACTTCTCTTACTTAAATTAAGGCATCATATAATCAGGAGTGTATCAAAAGGAGTAAGGCACGCTAAAAACCGGCAAAATTCAACATTTAGTAGCCTTAAGTCCTACCTATGATTTATTGTGTTTACCTCGATAAACGTTGAGCTCAAGTATTTTGCCTTAATCATTAAACTTTATCCGTGTCTAATCGTTGGTCTTATAAAAATGACAAATCCGGAGATATGCGGTTCAAACATACAAATGTGGTTGTTATCAATTTACATCGCATTATTATGATCTGTGAACCGAAACATAAGGGCAATGCTTTGAAAGCCCTCTATGCGCGTAGCAATGCAAACATAGCAAAGAACTAGCGAGGTTTGCTAGGGATTTCGGAAAGTTAAACACGCCTTGTTGTTATTATAGGCCATGTCGAATGACAGTAATTACATGTTATGAACAATATTGTTAAGCAAGCAAATAAAATGGATAAAAATACTAAACATTTGAAATTTTTTATTTCTAATGTAAATAGTATCAATAACACCACGTCGTGTTTAACTTTCCGAAATCCTAGCAACCTCGCTAAGTTCTTTGCTATGTTTGCATGGCTAGCGCGATAGAGGCTTTCAAAGCATTGCCCTTATGTTTCGGTTCAACAGATCATAAATAATGCGATGTAAATTGATAAAACCACATTGTACGTTTGAACCGATACCTCTGCGATTTGTCATTTTTATGAGACCAACGATTAGACACGGATAAAGTTTAATGAATTAAGGCAATACTTGAGCTCAGTTTATCGAGGTAAACACAATAATCATAGGTAGGACTAAGGCTACTAAATGTTGAATTTTTGCCGGTTTAGCGTGCCTTACTCCTTTTTGATACACTCCTGATATAATGTTACAAAAATATCTGTTACAGTATTTAAAATTGAAAAGGCCAAATATCTTAATCTGGATCCTGCTGTTGTAAACTGTTATATTTTAGTGAAAGGAATCCGGAAAGCTAGATGCATATAATATACACACAGACGTGCACGAAAACACGGAATAATCACGATTTCAAAATATCACCAGAGGTAATTCGCATTAAATACTCCTGAAAGGTGTGATAGGAAACAAACAAAAACATTCTGACAGCTTACCTTATCAGATGTGTTTGACAGCTTGACAAACTTGCCGTCAGGATCACACTCCATCACCCGTACTTCCCCTTTGCTGGAGTCGGTGGTGGAGTACTCATACTCCTCTGCACCAGCCATACGCTTGCGCTTTCTACTACGTCCACCAAAGATGCCTCTAGAGCGTGACAGTGACGGTGGGGTATCGATGTTAAGCCTGAAGGAAGGGCAACGGTTACCTTTGCAATTTGGTGCAATACCCCAAAGCAGCCTTAAAAGAACCATCTCTCATATATACAATACATCAAAAATCTAAAAAAAACATGTCGCATGTAGCAAAAGTAAAACATGTAGTAAAACAAGCCTAACCTATTAGCAGATGTACTACTCATTACACCAACTTTAGGTAGGATTTATTCTGTTATATAGTATATAAAATAGCAAATAATGCAGCCACATTCGTCAATGTCACGACTACTTCATAAACGGTGCTTAAGACACAAGAACATCTAATTATGACAAAAGTGCATCCGATTCTGTGACGTAAATGGTTCTAAACTGGCACTGTCCCTATTACTTTACGCATGTTACCATAAACAAAATGTAGAGACAGAGTCTCGCAAGAAACAAATGTCATCAACAAGTAACCAACAAAAGATCAGCAAAGAACTTTCAATCAGTGCACATTGGTGAAAGTAACGATGTATGAGTTTTCTAAGACATGTTAGCCTTAGTGCAGACACTTGCTATTATAAAATTAATACTAGTAAGCATCCCGATCGTCGGAAAAACACAAGAATCGTCAGGAAATATTACATTTACTGCAAAATTACGATACATGGTGCTACACATAGTATGGGTAAATTCTGTTCATAATAACCAGTCATACATGCCAACCCTGAATGAACCGAACACTATACGATGTGTAGTGACTAGTGAGACAGTACATTTTCAGTGAAACTGATGAATGAATCGCTACCAGTGTTCGAAATTCACGTCGGCCCGCCGCCGACAGTTTCTTGATAAAACAGGCCCGCTGATACTACAGCTATTTGATCACCGAAAATTCGAAACACTGAGAAACTGTTACCTGTAGAAATCTTTTCTTGCATATTAACTTCCAGGGGTATTTATTTGAAAACTAATCCGTGATAAACCGTGACATACATGTAAACAATGCGTTTGCCCATTGCATATTTGCGCAGCCTGATTGTAAATGAAAGAGCGATAGCCTGGAACCCTGTTCCAAGCTGCGCACCACAGTGTAGTAAACTAAAGGGCAAGTTGCCAGTCGAGTGCGGAATTAGCTGCGAGTAACATGAAATCGTTTCTCATTGGTGGGTGACCGTGGGTCTGGTCTGAGCAGTGTCTCAGATTTCGACCAATCGACATGACTGAAAGATCGACACATGGTTAGACTGGTGTACGTATGACGGCTCCACTCGCAATGTTATGAGACGCTACTACGTTGCTACCGATGTGTACCAGACTACCAGTCTGTCTCTCTGCTATCAAAGTGGAGAGTCGTAGTTACCAAGGAGCTACATATAACACCGATGGGGCGTTTCCTTAATTGTGAGCCCCCCCCCCCAAAGAAGCATAAACAGTCATCCAACGAGAGGAAGGAAAAACAGAGGGATTATAATTATGTAAAATTGATAATGACTAATAAACACAAGGAAGAACATGATATGCTGTTTTATTACTGTAATTTGCTCCAAAATTGGCGGGCCTGTACCGGCGTATTTGGATGCTCGCCCGAAACTGGACGCTCCTAAGTGCGCATGCGCGCAGGCGCCTCTTGTTTTGCAAGGGCGCACACAGCGCATGCGCAATATGCGCATCTTGCCCTTCGACACGGTCGCAATAAACAAACATGGCGGACTTCCCTGTCACTGATGGAAACATTTGATTGAAACAATTTGCAATATGTAGTAAATTAGTAAGACTGTGTTATGTGTGTCAGGTTACAATGCGAAACAAAAGAAAACAAAAGAGCATGTCTACTATTTCCTACGGCCGTGCAAAACAAGATTCAAACAAAAAGAAAACAAGAGCAAAACAAAAGAGCATGCCTACGGAGCGTCCAAATACGCCGGTACAGGCCTACAGCTTTTTCTGCTCAGTGGCAAACACTGACCGCTACACACATACAGAAGGCATGCAACACAAACATTTAGTAGGTGGGAGTTAAAAAAAAAATGCTATGCAGCGCCTTTAGAAGCTATATCCAAAACAACATTTTCCCCAGAAAATAAGTATCAATGAATACTGCATCGAATTAGAACCCAAATAAACCCCACGCGAGTTGATTACAAAACAAATAAACACATGAAGGCAAAATGGTTACTACCAGGAAAGGGAAGACTCAAGAGACACTGGTTATTCCAGATGAGGTTGCTTATTAAGAAAAGTGTCTTACCTTGCCTCTTCACCCTCCAACATCTTGCGATAAGCAGCAATCTCCATGTCAAGTGCAATTTTGATGTCCATCAGATCCTGGTACTCCTGCAAGTTCTGGGCAATCTGGCAGGACAAAACAACCACTCGAATTGTAATACTCCAACCAAAACACAAACGTTATTAATTTTGTAGTCAGCTTTTTAGCCTGCAACCTGCAACTCTGGATAAGTTAGTAATAACGTTGTACACTGCTTTTCAGCAAGTCTCTGGCAAAATTGCATGCCATAGCACATTTCTTATCGTAGTACATTTACTTTGCATAGGCTGAAGGAAATAACGCAGACAGTGCTTCAACAAATAAGTTTTTCGGGGTATATGAATACTTTTTAAGATATGCGTAACAAGAAAATTGTGCAATAAAAACTTAACGAAGGATTACAATACGAACAGCCGACGTTTGCCGTCACATATACCAGTATTTCACCCGATTTAATGCTACTTTTGCTTACATCATTTTATAAAGAATAAAAACAACTGCATACTATTTTGCATGTTATTTATCAATATTTATGTTTAGTTCCATAAATCTGAAAGAAATCTGTAAAGTTCTGCAATGCCTAACCTAATTTAAAATCCTGGCAGAAAGTCTACTACCATAGACAATTACCTAGCAGGGCTCCTCCCAGGCCTTTAATACATGCTGGGTCCATCATGCTTACAATGCCAAAGTTAATTTGTGACATCCCGTAAATTCACCGACATGCCTTAATTGCCTAATCAACATTGCCTAATTTTCAGCTCTGTTGACTTTTGACAATCCCAACAGTCATGCACTGTGCTTTCACAACTTGACGTATACATCTCCTAACTCTTTGATTTGTGTATTGGGGCCCTTACGAAAAGCATAGTGGCTCCAATTAGCAACCCGGGATGAAATGCCTGATTACATGACATGCCTCCTAAAATTTCTGGAGAGAACCCTACATTGACATTAAAACCTGAACATAAAAAATTAGGAACAAAGCTAACACACCTGTGCATACAGATTCTTGATTTCATCATCGCGCTGGCTCATCTGGTCCCGATGCTCCTCTCTCTCACGATCCAGAGCCCTCTCTAGGCCACGCATGCGTGCCTCCAGAGCCGCTCTCTAATAAACAATGATATCAATCAATACAAGCAACTATATATAATTAGCTAGTAATGTCCAAATGACCTATAATAATCAGTAATCAATCGATAATCAATCACAAAAAAACTGCCCCACCATAACCCATGTGGCAAACTGCATCACAACATAGCGTACACATCCACGCACACACGCACGCACGCACGCACGCACACACAAGAATTTAGTCCGTGTTAAAAAAACATGTTAGTGTAGAGCTTTACCACAATTCCTGCGCACATACCTCACTGTGTACAAACCACAATTAATAAAGCTCATCAAACAAGTTAGGTGTGGCACCATACAAGGCTGTACCTCACTCTCAAAGCTCTCCGCTTGTGCCTTCAGTGAATCATACTCAGAACGCATCTCCTTAATCTGGGCACGAGCCAGACGTGCTGCGTCGCTGTCACGGTCAGATACGTGCTTCAGATCAGCTAGCTGTAAAGTGTAAGAGAAATGCACGAATCAGTTATTGGTGCCTATGTAATGTCAAGATGCAAATGTCATTGTTAATAGTGGCATACAACCTTTTGTTAACATGTACATTTTGACATTCATGGGCTAGTTTTATAACGAATGTTACATGCTATTTCAAAGGGTTTGCAAACCCCCTCCTGTAGAAACTGACATTATTGATTCAGGGGTAGAAATTAACCTTTGAACAAGGGACGTTCAAAAGTAAAGATATTAACAATAACGCATGCGCTTATATTTAATATTCATGCAGTTGCACGTCTGCCAAATTTTCTTTGGACATTAGCTGAAAAAATACAGTAATTCCGCGAGGCCGTGCTCCGGAACGAACTAGTTAGTATGGCAGAATTTTCAGAGAGTCACACGGACTCCTGCATATGTCAAATCAGGGAATCCGACAGTAAATTAGGGAGTATTTGACTCCGGACTCCCGTTAATTTCGCACCCTGTTGATTAGTAAGGTATTATCTAGCACTGCAGAGGGGTATGCTTATTCAACGATACATGCCACTGCTATTACTGACAGACACCATATCTATGCGAGTAGAGCCGTGGGTGGGAATAAACACCTTTTTAGTTAGGTGTAAACTAGTCCCTGCCAAAGTGACAAAGATTATCTGATAAATTCTGATAAACTATACATGATTACTTGTACATGAAATGAACTGGAAAAATTACATGTCATATAACTTTTATATTATAGTACATGTGCTTCGTGTAAGCTGATAAAAATAATGAATTAATACGTTTTATAGATGAATGAGCAAGGCCAAGCCTTGCAATGAGTATGAACAAGTTTTTTAACGAGACTTCCAATACGGTGTACTATAGTCTGATGTAGAACCTAAAAAGATGTATTTAATAATCTTCAGTGGCAGCAACAACTGCCAGAAAACATCTACCCAAGCTAGCAATCATGAACCACGTTGTAAAATATAACCATGTTTCTAATGGATCAGCATCTATGATTCTAGACAGACATATAGGAGTCCATTCATACTGCATAACTGTGTAAAAGTACAGATAATATACACAGCAACGACAGGTCATACAAACTGTAGCTCGCTGTCGGCAATGTCCTAAAGCCCAAAACCCAATCAGCAGAACAGAGGGCTGCTCTCAACAACAGATGTTTCTATACCTGGGGCCGGTTTCACGAAGCGTACTTAACTTAAGTATAATTAAATCACTAATCATACTTAACTTCCCGTAATTATGATTAGTTAATCATACTCAACAAGAGCCGCAGAGCGTCTGGGCTCATCTGGGGTCTGTTGCTACGGTTATGAACGTACAATTTCAGTTGTGCGTAGTGACACATTTGTTAGGCGCAGATATGCAGATACGCAGTTGCGTACACATCATTGTTAGGACACGCTCACTATCTTCCCCCCATGCGATTTTGGTTTATTTTATTAAATGATACTTGCCTTTCACTTCGAATTTGTGTCATAGATTCACAGCTATCTATTTTTATCTATCTATAAAAGATTTCAACATATGAGCATGGATCTCCAAGTATAATTAGAGGGGGCGGGGAGTCCTTCTCCCCACCTCCCTCCCTCCTCCCTCCCCCTGCCTCCCACTTCACTCCCCTTGCCTCTCACTTCCACCCCCTTACCTCCCATCTCCCTCCCCCTG
>NW_014577629.1:20466-23561 GCF_000485595.1 Priapulus caudatus | reverse complement strand
GTATAAACTTTATTCGTTTAACAAACCAACGTTCACCATTGAGAGATAAAATCTTAATTTAAACTTAGGCTATAGTTGCGCGAGATGGCAGCCGTGCAAGTGTAATTAATAATCAAAGATGCGCATACGTTCCTGAAAATCCTACAGTTTAGGTTTACATGCGCTAAAATCCAGGTAAGGTATATTCAAGGTGCAGGTTGCGACTCAGCTGTGAAAGTTTAACAGCGTGCATTGCAGATGTTGGCAGGCAACAATTATGATTAGGAAGCGTGCAGCCATGGGCTGCCTGTGTTTTTGCCTCAATGCGAGCTGTATGCATTCGATCATTTAGCCTTCAGGCCCCAGGGGCAGGGTGCTATAGACAGCTGCCTTTTAGAAAATCATATGATTTAAGGAGCGTTTAAAACCTTGTTCAACAAACATTTTGCCATCTTGCAGACTTAGAACTGATCGCAAACTGTTAGACCCTACACGATATGACACGAGGTATATAGGGCTACAACTAGATAATTAGCAATAAGGCAGTTCAACGAGTCCATTGTTAACAGATCAACAAATCAAGTTTTAACCCTCCTCTTGAGGGTTCAAAAGGAATTATCCGACACTTACTCTTTCGGCATAAGGTCAGTGGAAAAGACAATATTCATTGGTCCCTTCAATAAAGCCATAAAAATGCTTACGGTCAAACAGCTGAAACAAAAAAGTCTTTCCAAATCGCCAATCAACGTCACACGCTCATGTCCTCAGCATAGTCGTAAATATCTGCCACTCTGTTGCACAATTGACTACTTTGAACCTGTGACTTTCAAATTTCGCGCACAGTGATAGGCTTTTCCCTTACCAATGATAGCCTTATACAAACCGACTTATCACGAGCCTACAGGTCGAGCCGTTCTAGATTTGTAGCCGCCATTCTGGAATTTCCTCCCTATACCGTTGAAGTTTAAGGTAGTGAATGTTTCCTCACAATATCTTTTACAAACCTCTTGACCTTATTGACCTTATTGACCCCCCAAGCTTACGACATACCCAACTCGTTTTCGGAATTAACCCACCCCACGTCTCTACGAATATTTTTTGGACCGTACGTTCAGAGCGGTTAAGATATTAGTGCCAACTCTGTTGACGTGAAAATCATATACACGGACGGACGGCGAAAAAACGGCTCGGACCGGTAACAACGTAATACGGACGGACGATCATGCGATTCTACAAGCTGTCATCTGACTTATGGTCAGCATGAGCCTTAAAATACTGTTTCACGAAGCGAGTTTAAGTACATATTTAACTATCACAATAATTTAAGCCGACATTCAACATGAATAAATAGCATGGTACTCGCCTCCCCTCTCGGGCTTGATAGATATACTCGATGGAATCGAGTAATCGAGGTCTGGGAGCGAGTAACCAGAATCCTAAAACAAATTACCCAGGATTAGTTCAATATGGACGGACCAATACGCCAACAATATCTTTCCAGTTCAGGGTACCATGAAAAGGAATTATTTGCTAACCTATAATGATTTGAAGTAGTACAGCAAATCTTAGAATAATTTAAATTTTCCTATGTGGAAACAAATTGAAGTAAAATTTCCATTTGGAAAATCTTGCACAGGCGTACTTTAAATATACTAGTACTACCTATCTTCTAAGTTCTCAGTACTAGCAAAACTAATTATGGATTTTTAGCTGGATTAATCATGCTCCTGATGAAATTAAATTCGTGTGATTAATCGTTATCATCGATTAAGTTAATTACGCTTTCGTGAAGACAGTCACTCTTAATTTTAAGTACGAGAAGTTAATCATGATTAGTGATTTAATCACGATTCAATACTTAAGTACGCTTCGTGAAACCGGCCCCTGGCTCATAACCTATTGTCATCTGGTGACAAGCTTTTAACACTGCTTTTAGCTTGAACATGTTCAACAATAGTTGTCGAAACTGTTGCTGACGCATTTAAATTATGTTGTTTTTCGTGGGTTTCCTCTACGTAACAGGAGAAAACTCTCTCCACCACCGACGTCGCGAACTATGCAGTCCCAACCTGGGGTCCCGACGGATTCTCCCATCATCACATCTCACCTTGCTCTCATACATCTGCTCTATCTCGTCACGGTGAATGGCGCTCTGCTCTTCATATTGATCACGCAGCTCCCTGAGTGCATCAGCCAATTTGTGCTCGTATTCCTCTTGCAGACGACTATCCACCTCAGTGACCGCCAATTCTTTCTTGGTGCGTACTTCCTTCATTTCCTATAGAAAACCAGTATGTTTTAGATTCTTGGTCTCGGCATTAGAAAGAGTACATGGGTAGTTTCCAACAGAAATGCAAGTGGTGTCAGACACAGATGCATCGCACAGCCACACACTTGCTAGCATGCGTACACACACCGCACGCACACGCGCGCACGCACACGCACCCAGGGGTAGAAATTAATTTTTGAATGAACAAGGGAGTCCAACGGACTGGACTCCCTGCCCTCAAAAAGAGGGAGTACGTAGTCTGAAGTTCAAAACTAAAGCATAACAACAATAACACATACAGATTATTGCCATGCACGTCTGCCAAATTTTCTTTGGACATTTGCTGAAAAATACGGTAATTCTGCAAGGCCGTGCTCTGGAACGAACTACTACTAATTTGTATAACAGAATTTTCTGGGAGTCACACAGACTCCTACATATGTCAAATCAGGGAGTCTGACAGTAAATCAGGGAGTATTTGACTCCGGACTCACGTTAATTTCGCACCCTACATACCTCACGCGTGCGAGCATGCGTACACACACCGCACGCATGCGCGCGCGCACACACCGCACGCATGCACGCGCACACACACATCGCACGCATGTACGCACACACACACACACACCGCACGCATGCACACACACACCGCACGCATGCGCACACACACACACATCACACAGATGCATGCACACACACTCACGGTGTCACACACGCACACGAGCAATTCCACTCTGACTGATATTGCATTTAAAGAGGAATAAACCGGGAGCCAATCACTCAGAATTTTGTACACATTCCACTTAAAAAATTAAAAAATTTGCTATTTAGATTGCTAATTTTGACT
>NW_014577629.1:3056-20441 GCF_000485595.1 Priapulus caudatus | reverse complement strand
TGTCATGAATATTTGCGTAAGCAGCATTCTTTGCTCTCTTAAAATAAGACCAACCGCCTTAATTGTCTCTCAGATACTCCTATGGCCGACATTATTGCGAGCGTAATCATGCCTCCCTCACAGGCCTCAGTAGAATTAATATTGCCGCTGAATAGCACTATTCCCATTTTTCCCATTGTACACTCTAGGTGTATATTACGCTCCTTTGATTATATCATACATATATATATACTGTACATATATTACCAAAATACATCAGTAACTATGTTATAAGAGCGGAATGATTTCCTTAATAGTAACTATTAGTCAGTCTACGGAAAGTATGAAAGTTCAGTTTAATTTGAACCGTTTGTGACTATCTCTACTTACTACTAGGTAGATTCTCTACTCACAAGCTACAGAAGTTTGTTAGTAGTTTAGTTACAAGTACAATATAGAGTTATATAAGTAGAGTTATCCTTGTTTGTGTTTAGTTGAGATTTTGTTATAGTTGAGATTGCTAGATTGAAATAATCTTTCGATTTGAAAAGGGCGAAAGTGTTAGTGCTTTCTGCTTCTGAATGCATTTCAAAAGGGTTTTGTAGTGTTTAACCCTGAGGTCAGCCTGAAACGTAAACTATGTTTAACTAAACGGTTATCCACGAAACGCTTAAAAAGAAAGTAGAACAGAAACGCATTGCGTATATACACTGTTGAGGGGATTTAAATTGGGCATGAAGCTGTGAATAGAGCCAGGCATGGTGTTTGACCGATTTTATTGTCTGACGGCTGACTGTGACTGTTGCTCCAAATTTTGATATTACTTATTACTATTCGGTCGGTTAGTAGTTGCTGAAAAAGCTACTAGTAATTATGTTATCTCGTAGCAATTCCACTCGCCCAAACAGGCTGCGTTCAGACCAGACATTCTACTAAGCCCTTACTGATTTTCTACTAGCTCGGCGCAGCGGTGCGAGCGTTTAGTTTCAAAGGCCCTGATATGAGCATGGATCTTCCAAGTATAATTTAGAGGGGGCGGGGCGAGTCCTTCTCCCCACCTCCCTCCCTCCTCCCGTGCCGGCCGCCCCCTGCCTCCCACTTCACTCCCCTTGCCTCTTCACTTCCACCCCCCTTACCTCCCATCTCCCTCCCCTGACCTTCGACCTCCCTACCCCTGCCTCCCACCTCCCATCCCCTTGCACACCATCTCGCACGACCTAATTGTACCCCGTTTCCCGCTCGCATTACACACCGTATCAACCGCTTTTCTTCCCCGTCTCAATTACTACTGCTCTCTCTCTCTTTATCTTAGACGTTCTCTCTCTCTCTATCAATTATATTAAAAAAAATTAAAACCCAGCGCATGATGCCTTTTACTGCCCCCTCAATAATGCTTTCTTCCTATGCCCCTTGAGTGTAACAGTCATAGAAATCATACATATATCCAGTGTCTCTACCTATTTTTTTTTTTTTCTTATGGTAACAGCTTATGTTCGCACAACTGGTAAATGGATACGCACGGCCATAGGCTACATGATATATGTTAAGATCCAAGCATGAAAAGCTAAATATTATATATTATATTGGTACTAGTTATTATTTATTCGTTTAACAAAGTTACATGAGAATAAAATCTAATTTAAACTAGGCCTATAGTTGCCCGCTGACGATGGCGCGCTGCAAGTCAGTGAAAAAATTAATTTTTTTCTTTCCGGGGCTCTTTTGCAAAACCCCCCCCAAAGATTTCAGGGGCTACTTTTTCATTTTCCAGGCGCTCCTTTTTCCACTTTCCAGGGCGGACTTTTTCCAGGGCTGGTTCCTCAAATTGTACACACAAGCACAGCTAGCTAATACCTTACTAATACACGACTCGCGGTCGGGCGCCGCCACCACACCACACACACGTACACACACGCACGCACGCACGCACGGCACGCACACACACGCTACACACAGACACACACCCCACAGACACACACACACACACACACACACAGACACACACACACACAACAGTCAATATTCAAGACATTATTCATCAGACTGACAGACTACATGATATTCACAACTTCACAAGTCACAGACCACAAAGGCACTTTGAATAGTGAATATGATCACAGGTTCAAGCTAACACAGAACTATTACGGCTTAGCCAAATAGTGGAATGGCTGCCTGCTACGAGCGAGGCAGGCATCGATTGTTTATATGCGAAGTCCTCTTGCGGCCTGGGGGTCAAGGCCCGCCGTAAGGGCCCTGCAGCTCAGGGGGTTCTGAGGAAAGCGGCCCGCGAGGCCGTGTGAATGGCTGTGCACATCGACGCTGCGGTACGTCCTTGCCTGGCACGGGCAAGATTGATAGAGTATGGGGGGGGGGCACGAATTGTATTCAGACGTAGAATAACTAATCACGTAACTAAAATGTAGAGGGTTGTATTGCTGGACTATGATGAGAGCGACAGCAAAACTCTTTCGGGGGAATTGACAAAAAGCTACAATTCTCGGAATGAACATCACGAGGCCCACAGGCCCGCCAGGCCGAAAATATACGTCGTGAATTTTCATTAGGATTTTCCCATGGCGCATTACCGTTCTTATAATCCTACGGCGTCGTTGTCTTACGGTGGTCTTACTAGGCACGCCCGCAGGCCAGCGCACGCGCGCAGGCACGCACGCCACGCGCACAACATGCCGCCACGCGCGCAGAGCACACACGCAAGCACCCGCATGCACACCGGCCACACACAGACGCCACACACGCACGCACGCACGCACGCACGCACTGCGCGCACGCACACACTGCCAAGCACGCCCGCTGCACACCGGCACGCACGCACAGCGCGCAGGCAACGTAAGCACGCGCACCATGCACACACGTATATAATACGCGCGGGCGGCGGCGGACCGCTTGATTTGAAGGCAATTTTACATACAGTACACACATGCATGCTAATGATAAACACTGACAGCCACACCGCTACCAGGAATTCTACCGCACCGCTTTGGAACGGGCTGCCGCTAGCGGCCAGAGCGAGCGCAGATCGGCCCAAGGCGCGGGACCGACCTGCGACAAAATCGATTTCCAGAGGCGACTTTTGCTTTTGGCGATCGCCCCCCATATCATGTTTTCGCGGGCGCTCTTTTCGCATTTTCGGCGGGCCGAAATCGCCCGCCGCCCCGCTGTATTTTTTCCCCTATGGGCTGCAAGTGTATCAATAATCAAAATGCGCATCGTTCCTGAAATCCTACAGTTAGGTACAGGCTAAAATCAAGTAAGTATATTCAGGCATGTTGCTCAAGCTTGTGACGTTAACAGTCGCGTGCATTGTCAGTTCGTGGCAGGCAACAATTTATGTGATTAGGAGCGTGCCAAAGCCATGCGGCTGCCTGTGTTTTTGCCTCATGGTCGAAGCACTTCCACTGATTCATCATTTAGCCTTAGGGCCCAGGGGCAGGTTGCTATAGACACTGCTTTAGAAAAAGCCATGATGACTTTAAGGAGCCTTAACCTTTGTTCAACAAACATTTGCCTTTGAATAAACTGTGGCCAACTGTAGGCCTCACATTGACACAGGTATGCGCGCTCTAATAATAGCCAAAAGCAGTTCAGTCCTTTGTTAACAGTCAACAAATCAATGTTTAACCCTCCTCTTGAGGGTCAAAAGTATAAAACGCACCACGTTATCCGGACACTTACTCTTGTTCGCATGTCAGTGCAGAAAGCATATTTTCATGTCCTTTCAATAAATAGCCATAAAATGCTAGCGTCACCGCTGAAACAAACAAGTTTTCAATCGCCTTCCGCTTCACACCATGTCCTCAGAAAAATGTCTAAACATCTGCCCTGTGCCACATTGACCTTGACCTGTACCTTCAATTTCGGCACAGTGATGGCTTTTCCTACCATGATGCCTATACACCGGACTATCACGAGCCTAGCGTCGAGCCGTTAGATTCGTGCTGCCGCATTCTGCATTTCCTCCTATTACCTTAAGTTAAGAGTGAATGTTCCCCCTTTTTTACACTCTTGACCTTTGATTTGACCCCCAGCCACATCCCAACTCGTTTTTCGGATTACCCCCCCACGTCCCGAATATCTCTGACCGTACGTTCGCAGCGGCTTAGATTGGCTGCCCAACTGTTGACGGCACGGACGCGCTACTGCCGTCGTCTTTCATCTACTGATTCGATGGCTCTTACGGACGATCATGCGATTCTACAAGGCGCCATCTGACTATGTCAGATGAGCTAAAATCTGTTCACGAGCCGATTTAAGCTACATTATTTAACTAATCAACATAATATAGCCGACTTCAACATGAATAGGACTGGTAACTCAGCTCCCCCTTCGGTCCTTAGTTACATCGATGGGAATCGAGTAGTCGAGGTGGAGCGAGTACCAGTCTTAAAACAAATACACCGCCGTATTCATATTGGCGACCAATACTGCCAAAAATATCTTCAAGTTCGGTTACATGAAAAGGGAATTAATTTGTAAACTATGAATTGATTTGAAGTAGTACAGCAAATCTCTAGATAATTTAAAGTTTCCTTGGGAAAAAAATTGCGAAGTAAAATTTCCCATTGGAAATCTGGCAGCGTACTAATATACTAGTACTACCTACTTCTAAGTTTCTATACTAGCCACTGAATTATGATTAGCTGGATTTAATCATGCTCCTGAGTAGAATTAAATATTGTGATTAACTTAATCAAATGATTTAAAAGTAATTACGCTTCGTGAAACAGTCAACTTTTAATTTAAGTACGCAGAAGTTAATCATGATTTAGTGATTTAATCACGATTCAAATCTTAAGTACGCTTCTGTGTAAACCGGCCCCTGGCTCATAACCTATTGTCATCTGGTACAAGCTTTTACACCTGCTTTTAGCTTGAACATGTTCAACAATAGTTGTCGAAACTGTTGCTGACTCATTTAAATTATGTTGTTTTTCGTGGGTTTCCTCTACGTAACAGGGGAAAACTCTCTCCACCACCGACGTCGCGAACTATGCAGTCGCAACCTGGGGTCCCGACGGATTCTCCCATCATCAATCTCACCTTGCTCTCATACATCTGCTCTATCTCGTCACGCGTGAATGGCGCTCTGCCTCTTCATATTGATCACGCAGCTCCTGAGTGCATCAGCCAATTTGTGCTCGTATTCCTCTTGCAGACGACTATCCACCTCAGTGACCGCCAATTCTTTCGTTGGTGCGTACTTCCTTCATTTCCTATAGAAAACCAGTATGTTTTAGATTCTTGTGCGTCTCGGCATTAGAAAGAGTACATGGGTAGTTTCCAACAGAAATGCAAGTGCGTCTCAGACACAGATTGCCATCCGCACAGCCACACACTTGCTAGCATGCGTACACACACCGCACGCACACGCGCGCACGCACCCAGGGGTAGAAATTAACTTTTGAATGAACAAGAGAGTCCAACGGACTCCCTGCCCTCAAAAAGAGGGAGTCCGTAGTCTGAAGTTCAAAACTGAAGCATAACAACAATAACACATACATATGCTTATTTTGAAGATTATTGCCATGCACGTCTGCCAAATTTCCTTTGGACATTTGCTGAAAAATACGGTAATTCCGCGAGGCCGTGCTCTGGAACAAACTACTACTAATTTGTATAACAGAATTTTCTGGGAGTCACACAAACTCCTGCATATGTCAAATCAGGGAGTCTGACAGTAAATCAGGGAGTATTTGACTCCGGACCCGCGTTAATTTCGCACCCTGCATACCTCACGCGTGCGAGCATGCGTACACACACCGCACGCATGCGCGCGCGCACACATACCGCACGCATGCACGTGCGCACACACCGCACGCGCGCACACACCGCACGCGCGCACACACCGCACGCATGCACACGCACACACACACCGCATGCATGCGCGCGCACACACACACACATCGCACGCATGCACGCACACACACATCGCACGCATGCACGCACACACACATACCGCACGCATGCACGCGCGCACACACACACCGCACGCATGCGCGCACACTAGTGTCGGTCCAAATTTCATGATCGATCATCGGTTTTACAAAACGACCGATGATCGATTAATCATCGATCATTTTAGATTGCGGTGACGACGCGGTGACGCCGCGTCATCGTCGACACAACCGGTGTATTGCGAAGGAATATTGACATTATTGTATGTGTAGCTAGTATTTAATGGTAAGTAAATTAAGGATACTGTTAGGGTTACGGACGGGTAACACTCTAAAGGGCATTGCAACATAACTGCTCATCAAATTCAATCAAACTCATATCCATTACATAAGAGAGATGTCTCTCTATGCTATCAATGAATTTTTTTTCACTGAAATACCATTTTCACCGCTCATTATCTCAGCGTAGGAGCATCGTAGGGTCAAGCGGTTTGTTTTATATTAACAAGGTAGGACAGCTGATCAATAATACTGCAAAGAATCGTCAAAATAAAACGGGCAAAGTTTCTTAATTCGACTAATAATGCAACATGGTTTCACCATTTCACCGTTGTACACTCTCCTTCTTTATATACGCTCTTGATATTATATGATCCCTAATAGCAAGACTAATGTTCACAAGTCTATACATGTACCACGAAGTGGTATGTGTATAGGTATGTACTTACAAACTGTTTATGTAACATTCTGAAAAAAAGTTCGAGTTGTACTTGGTCGGCCGATTTTCTACTCGATTAATCAACTCAGCAGCCCAAACGAGTAATGATCGAGGAACTCGATTAATCGGAACACCACTAGCGCACACACACATCGGACAGATGCACACACACACACTCACGGTGTCACACGCGCACACGAGCAATTCCACTCTGACTGATATTGCATTTAAAGAGGAATAAACCGGGAGCCAATCACTCAGAATTTTGTACACATTCCACTTAAAAAATTAAAAAATTTGCTATTTAGATTGCTAATTTTGACTGGAAATGCACAATTATGAATTTTAAATTTGAAAGTTGTGTACATTTTCTCACAGAATTGCCCATATATGCGTATATACACACTGTTTATGTAATGACATACGTTTTCATAAAGGTTGGCTTTGAAGGCTAACTCCTCCTTGAGACTCTGGCAGCGATTCTCCAAGTCAACACGTAACAGGGTTTCATTTTCCAGCTCACTGCGAGCGGCTGAAAGTTGTGTCTGAAAATCTGCCATATCCTTCTTGAGTTGCTATAAATAGAAATAGTGTTGATGAAACGAAAGACAAGCTTTGGTTGTGGACAGCTGTACGTCACATTTAAATAGGAATAAGCAAATTGGATAGGTAAATCTTGCAGCAAAATGTAAAAGACACCACGCAAAAAAACAAGGGTGGAACTATATCTGTCAGCTAATTATAATAAATAGTATATACCATTCATACCCAATTTACCTGAAAGTAGTATTTTGCTCATTTTCTCAGCCATTTGAACAAGTGTTCAAATGGCTGAGAAAATGAGCAAAATACTATATAAGCACTTCCAGCACTTCATGCTTATATTACCTCAGGTGACCTTGCCCATTGTTATATCCCCCAAAATATACAGCAATTACAAATGAACTTTCCTTAAATCCAAGTTGATGCCATGTAATTATTGGAAGAGTGCCAGACACAGCCACCAAATCAGACATTTCACTGTTTTGTGAGAAATCACATGGTTCACAACAATTTAATGCTTCTTTTTATTGCCACCTGTGCAAATTGTGAAATCTACCAAGTAGATGAAGCTATACTGTTTAAACTAGGAAATTATTAGTTCTTATTGTATTTGTTATACAACAGCAAAAGCATGACCTCTTAAAATTACTAACCCTGAGCTCATCCTCGGCCTTCTTGCGATCCTTGTTAGCAGTATCATACTTGATAGTCAGGTCGTGTACTTGAGTTTCTGCTGTGGTCAGACTTCTCTGAGCTCCAGTCAAATCCCTTGTAAGTCTTGCCAATCTGAAATCGTGATAACATCGGATAGGGTAAAAATCAAAATAAAACAATGCAAAGATGTGTGCGCATGAAAACTAGTGCGTCAACGTAACGTAACGTCAACGTAAATCAACTAGTGCAGTAAAGTGACCAAGCTCAGCTGCAGCACATTATTCAGCCCACTTACTGTAAAATATGGTCATACATGTTTAAACTAGATCCAGTGCTCTACTGAGTTTTTAACCAAAGTTCACATTGAGGATGCATCACATCACTGCTACCCTACAACCAAATGTGCAGCAAAGCCACTGATCAACTTTGATTTCTGTTGCAATATTGCTTCCTGAACTAAATAGTTCCAAAAGATAGTACATGATCTCCTATTTATATTCAAGTTCGTCATAACTACGTTAACCCAGTGTATTATTGAATTTCTCTTGTGATCATCATGATCTGCGTGAACCAAATAGCATGAAGATATTTATGGGTTGTGTCATACTCATACCAGTTGCATTTAGAACTAGACATAGTGCACTCACGGAGAGTGCATACCTCCGCCAGCAACATACGCCATACGCCATACGACTCACAAACACACGAATAACCCACGATATACGCCAGCGTACTATCGTAGCTCTGATAGAAGTGAAGAGATTGCTCAAGCAATCAATGATTGCTTAAATGCTTATAGTATAACATATTAGTAATAGTATAACATAATAGCAATAGTAAAGTAACTATAGTACTAAAGTAACACTATAGTAGAACATTATCTATATTATGACACTACTGATACGACATACGACTCACGAACACACGAATAACCCACGATATACGCCAGCGTAACATCCATGCTCCCATGCAGCGTAGCTCCCATGTAACATGTATCTATGTGTTACGAGCTGGCTCGCTGGCTAGCTGCCTCGACACGCTAATATCGATCGCGCAAACACACTAACACACGAACACACGAGACCGATCACATAACCTCCTCCAACTCCGTTGGGCAGAGGTAATGAGGTCAGTTCACGTGAATTATTTTTTTTAATTGATGATTTGTTTTCACAAGGCTGCTGATTGGATGAGAATCGATCACAAAACTCATATTCATAGACATTTCTTGATCTTGATATGTACAGGACAGTGATTTATGCATATTATCAAGAGCTAATAAATACCTCTAGAGAGTGTACGGGAAAACGGGAAAATAGTGCTATTTAACGGCAATATTATTCTACTTTGTATGCGGTTCTAGACTAAGTAGAGCGCTCATGGTATTGCGTTAAGCAGCATTCTTTGCTCTCTAAAATAAGACCAACCGCTTGTCTCTACGATACTCCTAGGCCGAGATATTGGAGCGTAATCATGCCTCCCACAGGCCTCACGGCGCCTCGCATCCACAATATTCACTATCCTTCTCGCCTTTTGCGGGTCTGGCTATCGTTTTCCGTCGCCGCTTGGAGCGCTGATAATTGATGTCACATGCCCAAATTTGGTACTCTTACTACACCATATAGTAACTGAGCTGCGTTGTAGAGACTTATAAAACATTGCCGGCTCCATCATGACGGGCATTAAGCTGGGTTTACACTGACGATTTTAGGCCGATTTTATGCGGGCGACTTGGCGTTTTTCTTCTTTCTACCAACCTCTCTATAAATATTCAAAGCGACCGCGAGGCGGCAAACGTTTCAACATTTGACCGGTAGGTACACGCGGGGCGACGCCGATACGAATTTTTGCATGTATTCCACGCCGCCAGCGTCGCGCCGATAGCAAAAACGTGCTCTCCCTCTAGGGTGGAGGCACACACCTCCCGATTGCTGTTCTCTGATTGGCCACTTGGCAAAAAAACGTCCGACTCGACCGCTCCGAGTCGGTGAAATTAGAACATGTTCTAATTTCCCAACTCGCTGCGCCCGATCGGTTGGTCGTCCAACTTTTGCGTTTACACTGCCGATTGTCAGTTGCCAACTGGCCAAGTTCGTACAATTTGGCAATTCGGCAACACAAAATCGTCAGTGTAAACACAGCTTTAGCCGTGCTAGGAAAGATAAAGGGAGATAAGGGCATAGGCGATGCCCCCGAAAGTCACCGATGATAACCGAAACGCCGTTCATTCATAAAGTTATCGCAGAAAAAAACGAACTCTCACGAAGCGACTTTCCTAACCCGCAAAAGGCGAGAAGGATAGTGAATATTGTGGATGCGTGGCGCCGTGAGGCCTGTGGGAGGGGAAGTTTACGAGCCAATATCTCAGCCTAGGAGTATCATATTGACAAGCGGTTGGTCTTGTTTTAGAGAGCAAAGAATTCGGCTTAATGCAATAGGTACCATAAAATTATTCTAGACTCGCAGGCAAAGTAGAATAATATTGCCGTGAAATAGCACTATTTTCCCGTTTTTCTGTTGTACACTCTAGGTGTTTATTAGCTTTTGATATTATAATGGTTAACCACATATATAAATAATATCTGATTCAAAATGACATGTTCACGAATTTGTAGTTCATAGCAGCACAAGATGTGAGCATCATGACTCATCAAAATATCAAAAACTAAAACAAACGCCACATGTTTGTAAATGTTTGTTTTGGTACACGATCGGTAGATAAGTTGTGTTTCTGACCTGTTGTCCATGAAAAACACATTTTACTAAATTAATAGAAAATATAATATCACAAAGTCTATCATTTCAATTCATTTCGTAAATGTGTTATTTTCATCTTAATCTTAAAGTTACGAGAGAGTCTAGAATCTCGTAATGTTTCAAGAGGAAATTTTCTGGGATTCTTCAAATTAATTTTTTCCCGGGTAGAAAGTACTTGCTGTCAAACCAGCTTCATTATGAACAGAGAGAGGCATGCTTTTTTCCCTGGCAGCAAGTACTTTCTACCCTGGTCCCAGAAAAAAAGTTAATTTCTAACCCCGATATATATATACATATATGTATATATATATCGGGGTTAGAAATTAACTTTTTTTCATTCACTATATACACTGCCATGCAATGTCATAACAGGGTTATTTCCATAGACTTCAGAAGGCACGTCCGCACGTCATTTATGGAGAGATGAATTATTTAATGGGGTTGTACCAATTGGAGTCCAGAGAGTAAGTCATAAGAGGTCCCAGTATCCAGGTAAACTCAATCACTCCAGAGCCGTATACATTTAGCTGTGAAAACGCAGTACAAATGTGTTGGGATTGTCAAAAGTAAACAGCTGCAAATTAGGGCATGTTGATTATGCAAAATACAGTAAATCTCGCATAAGTCTGCACTTTTGGGACCAGCATTTTTGTGCCGACTTACGAAAATGACGATATACGTGTAAGTCGTAATTTTGTCAACTTATGTGCAAGTCGCCAAAATGACGACATATGCATGCATCGTCATTTTGATGACTTACAAAGCCGGCATTTCGATGACTTGGAGTGTCTGCATTCCGCGAAACAATGAGTCATCATTTTACGAGGAATTCGCCATACATTGGGCTGCATACACTGCGCCATCGGCATTTCTGATGACGACATATAGATAGAATTTTACTGTTGTTTGTATTACATGGGACCTGTCTAAGGGTCATGACGGATTGTAAATGACGACTTTGGCGGGGCTATTCAAATGGATTTATCATCAGAAAAAATCGGGACTTTGACTTCCACGACGACTTAAAGGCATACTAGGCCAATTGATTATGCAATGTTGACGAATGCTAGAGTAAGTGGCACCTTGCGTAGTTAATAAGTACATAACCTTATACTTATAGCCAAACGAGTTTTAGTTCGTCCAATACCACTGCTGGTTAAGGATACTCTCCACGTTGTGCATGAAATTTCATCGATTTTTCGTTTTCAACTTTATTCGATGGCTAACACTATGTGCCACCTGTGTACATGCTAATTTCTCCATATAACGGTACATGTGAACTGTCAGAGCGTTTTTGCTTGCCCGCGTACATGTGTAGTAAGCAGCGGCTGACGTCATTATGACGTCAGAGACATGATACAACCGAACTAAGCCGGTATCATTAAGGGTCAACCCTGCTACAGCTATCATTACATGTATTCATGTACATTCATGTACATCTGCTAGTGATCCAACAAGTATCCAGTGAAAAAAATACACGGGGGCTCGGGGCGATTTAGCCTCCGAAATGCCAAAAAGAGCCCCGGAAATGCCAAAAAGAGCCCCCGTAAATTTGCATAGAGTTAAATGCAAACAAAATTTTAGAGTGCTATTTTCATGCACGCGAGCTTGAAAAGTAGCCCGCGAAAAATAAATTATATTTTTTCTCTGCAAGTATCCCACGCCCAAAATAGTTCTAACACCTCGCAACACTCCTTACTATAGTGAGGTACATCGCGCGCGTTTGTTGACATATTAGCTTTGTGACGTCAGGATGAGCGAAGTTCGCGCGTTCTGCGATGGTAACCTCGTAATTTCTCAGAATTTCTCAAGGTGCATGGAACATTCTACCAATTTAGAAGTGTCAGTTAGTCATGGATATGTCGCAGTAAATACTAACAATAGATATATCACATACGTTCACCCATTTTGCACACAGGCATTCACTCATTTGTGAAAAATAGAAAAACGCGATTTTCCGTTTCGGATTTCTGACAATGTAGCCGATGTATAAATCGGATAGTTCTCTGTGATTACAACTCCTACTCGGATTAATTAATTTTACACTCGTTTTACTGATAACATAAGGATTGTGGTAAAAAAACCGCGTCAGGGATTTGTTATTAGTGCCGTACTTTATTGTTATGCCTCTTTATTCGCTTAAAATTTTTCTATTTTAACACACCAACTTGATTTTAAAGCAGTTTTTTCGAGTTTTCTCGGTTAAATATGTGAAAATTAAAGAAAAAACTGACGCGCTATTGTTGGTCCATATATGTGCTTAACAATGTGGCCAAACAATGTTTGTACTCCTGCTACTCTTATCTGGTAGTTGAGAAATATCCAAAATACCATTTTTAGCCCATAACAAGTGCTCGCGAGCGACAGCGCTCATTCTTAAACGTCTACTGCGTGACTCTGTCGTGGAAGTGGTGGGATTCTCAAGTAAACCCTGTTATCCAAATTTATGTGTTTACATACAGCGCCGAACACAGTGGAATAGCAACAGGGCTGGTATCAAAGGAAACCTTAAATCAAAGGAAATATTTTTGGATCGTACTATGAAAGTTGCCACGTACGATGGCGCGTAACGTTGTAAGTGTCTCCAATTACAAGATGGAAGCTCCCATCGGACTAGTAAGCAACAACTTAATGTGCAAGGAACAGAAATAGGTAAGCAGCTCATACCATTTACCTACGCAAGCTACAGGCTGGCAATAGAGAGCTGCCACCTGTAATAATAACCGGCAGGCAGAAAAATCATAACACAGCCACCACCACATGCAATCTGGCAGTGGCATAATCGTTTCTTGTAACATGTAAAATACTATGACAGTACAGAATGCCCATAGAAATTATAGATTTTAAGGAGTCATAAACCTTCTTCAACAACAAATTAGCTTTTGAAATTTCCCAACATGACATTGTAGCTCGGTACAATCCAGGCATGCTATAGATCTCTACTCTCTAGCAAACGCGCCGGCAACTGGCCCGGCAAGTCCAAATTCCCTTTCCTAATCAAGACAGTGAACAAATCCATTGTTTAACCCTGTTGCCTCTTGAGGGTCAAAACGTATAACGACACTTACTCTTCGGCATGTCAGCAAGAAAGGACACTTCATGGTCTTTCAATAAGCCATAAAAAATGCTCAGTCAACCCTGGAAGCATGAAAAAGGTGTTTCAATCGCATTCGTCCAGACCATGTCCCTCAGGAAAATGTTAAAATCTGCCTCTGTGCCCATTGACCTTTGACTGTGACCTCCAATTTCGGCACAGTGGGATGCTTTCCTACCATGATGCTATACACCGAGCTAATCACGAGCCTAAGGTCGACGGCCATTTAGATTTGTGCCGGCAATTCTGGGCATTTCCTCCCTATACCTGTAAGTTAAGGAGTGAATGTTTCGCCCCTTCTTTTACACCTCTTGCCCTTGACCGCTCCCAGCTTCGACATCGCCCAAACTCGTTTTGACGATCCCCCCCGATGTGCGCGAATATCTGTGATCCAGTACTCGAGCGTCAGAATTTGTTGCCCAACTGTTGACGGCACGACCGACGCACAGCACGGCACGGACGGAACGATCGTGCGGCGATTCTAGCAAGCTGCATTCTGACTATGATCAGTCTTGTCGAGCGTTAGGCGAGATCCGGTCCAGACCACCAAAATCTGCTCTCTCGGTCCAGGTAAATTTAAGACAGCTTAAATGACCGTCGGTCCAACCAGTTTTTTTTAGGGCCACTGCATAGTCACAGTATTTAACATAATTTAATCAAAGTATTTATGAGACTACTTACTGTACACATAAACACTTGTTTAAACTTTGTTTCATCGCTAAACCAAAACTCATAGTATTCCTACTTTGGTTATCATAGCAGTGTGTACAAGGTATGTGATGTCTTTTTGATAGGTATCTTTAACTGTTATCCATAGCAGTGTTGTAGAAGGTACTGTGATAAATATTTGATAAGTATCACGTTACTGTTATGCAATAGGGCAGCTGTGTATAAGGTATTATATAATCGTTTGATAAGTAAATCCTTACATGTTATCATTAGCAGATTTGTATAAGGTATGTGATATAAGTGTTTGATAAGTATGCTTTTACTGTTATCATTCATAGCAGTTTGTATAAAGTATGTGATAAATTTTGATAAAGCTAATCATTTACTGTTAGTCAATAGGCAGTTTGTAGAAGTATTGGATAAAATTTTTGATAATACCTTACTGTTATCATAGGCAGATTTTAGTAAGGTAATGTGATAAATATTTTGATAATGATCCTTACTGTTATCATTAAAGCAAGTTTGATAGCAGAGTATGGTGAAATACATGCTCACAATGATCAGACTAACGCAGATTTGTTGTTCTATTTTGCAGCTTCTATTGTAGTGTGTAGAAGGTATATGTGATGTATATTTGATAGGTATTATTACTGTTAGTGTTATCATAGCAGTGTGTAGAAGGTATTAGTATAGGTAAAATACAAAATGATATTACTGTTTTGTTCTTTATTGTCAAAAATGTCAAAATAATATTGGTCCAGTAAAATTTAGTCCGGTCCAGTAAATTTTGCTAGCTTGGTGGACCGAAGGTCCAGTGTTTAGAAATTTCATTCGTGAAGACTGCTATGTCAGATGAGCTAAAAATTCAAAATTTGTGTGGTAACATAATTAGGTGCTGGAAATTTCATGAATTTTTTTGGCTTGAGCATAGAGATATATATCTCCTCTATAAATAAAACAAGTGATTGATTCGATTCATTCGCCAATAAACGTTTAATCTTCACTAGAGCAATACCCTTGCACAACGTGGAGAGTATCCTTAAATTACAAGCAAGACTTGAAATCAGTTGTTGATATTCATTTACGCAAACATTTGTGCGGCCCATATGTTTTGGATGCCAGATGAAATGGAGGTGTCAGCGGTGTAACCACAGCCACGGACTAAACATGGAAATGGTGTAAAACAGACGTACTAGTCACGGACGCACATGGACAGCCCTGACAAAAAGTTCCTTATCACGAGCGTCCGTGTTTACGAAATCACTGATGATAGCATTGCGTACGGCCGAGCACACGTGCAAAAATGTCCGGTGCACTATAAATCCGTATCACACCCGCTTCGCGGGCAGCGGTTTGAAACTGTAAACAACGGATTTCTTGGAAGTCCTGCGAATTTCAATTAGACATTTCTTTGTAACCAGCAGTGATATTGGACAAACTAATACGCGTTTGGATGTAAGGTTATGTACTTATTAACTACACAAGGTGCCAGTTACTCTAGCATTCGTCAACATTGCATAATGAATGGGCCTAGTATGCCTTTAAAATTAAATTAATCCGAGTTGTAATCACAGAGAAATATCCATTCTCATATTTTCAATATTTTCCATATTTCCTTCAGAAATCGAAACGGAGAAATCAGCGTTTTTCTATTTTTCACTATGCTCGACCGCTTGTGTGCAAATTGGGTAACATGGGTATGTGAAACATCTACTGTTAGTACTTACTGTGACATATCCATGACTAACTGACACCACTAAATTGGTACATAATATGTTCCATGCACCTTGAGAAATTGTGAGAAATTACGAGGTTACCACTGCACTTTCATGCAAAACGCGCGTACGATGTGTACTATGCCATTACTAAGCTATACATGTGTCAACAAATGCGCGCCTGAATGCAGGGTGTGTAACAAGGGAAACAGTGCTATTTTCGGTCGCGCAGCAATTTCACCTATCACTGGCAGATGACAGTTGATGCTGAATGATAATGGCTTAGTGATTAGTGAATATCATGAAAATTCTGGTTGTATCATGTCTCTGACGTCATCAGTGTCGTCAGCTGCTGCTCACTACACATGTACGCAGGCAATCAAAACGCTCTAAAATTTCACATGTACCGTTATATGGAGAAATGAGCATATATATATATATATATACAGAGGTGGCACATAGTGTTAGCCATCGAATAAAGTTAAAAATGAAAAATCGGTAAAATTTTGCCTAAAACCGTGAGAGTATCCTTAAAGCCCTGCTCAGGTCGCCCTACGATTTGATTATCGGCGACGACTTTATCACCGATTAGCAGCATAGCAACACTCACGTCGACTTGAAGCGACTTCACGCTGTACATCGCCGATTAGATCGTAGCGTTCTGCAGGAAACGTAGATGGGTTCGCGGTAGGGCTGTAACGATCCACCAAAATCAAATCGGATCGCGATTCTCTTCCCTCGATCCGATCCTCGATATTTTTCCCCGTATTTTCGGTTCCACTTCGATACCACTTTTTCCCTCCAATAGATGGCGGCACTACGCTATATACTATGGAGTGTTACTCACCAATGTTACTCGCGTCTGTGCAGTGTATTATACTCTCTAGACTCTCTATCTATTCACCATTTAGTATTCATTGGCAATTTCTAATAATTTATTATTGCAAAATAATGAAAATATAAAAAATAAGATAAAATTTCAATATTTTGGGAATCGAATCGAAGGAATCGAATCGAGAGGCTATATCGAGAACCGAATCAAATCGAGAGGCTTGTGTATCGTTACAGCCCTAGTTCGCGGCCCCAGTATTTGTACTAGCACAAGCAGTTCCTTAGCACAAACAGAGCAAGCTTGACGCCGGGACCAGTCTACATAAAACGAGTCACATGACCAACAAAATGGTGCTTACCAGTAAACATCAGGTAACTTCGTAAATCTATCCTCAATTTTCAGAAAATCGTTATATAATCATGTGCAGAAAAAGAATTAAACAAGTGCCGCAGAGCGACAGCGCTCACCTGACGGCAGGTGTTCTGATGCTAAACTCACTGGCAAACGAATGA
>NW_014577629.1:0-1987 GCF_000485595.1 Priapulus caudatus | reverse complement strand
GTGTGTGTGTGTGTGTGTGTGTGTGTGTGTGTGTGTGTGTGTGTGCGCGTGCGCGTGCGCGTGCGCGTGCGTGTGTGGGTGCGTGCGTTTGTGCGTGCGTGCGTGTGTGCGTGCGTGAATATCTGTGTGTGTGCGTGCGTGGGGGGGGGGCAACACACTCAGCAGGAGAGGCCAGGAAAGATGTTAAATCTAGCGGTAAATTGCCGTAAACAACCAGATATTATTCTTACCTTAATATAAAGTGCCGACAAAATATCCATCGTCGAATCAGCGTCACCTGACTCGTTGCTCATCTAGATGCGCCCTCTATACTGTCACAATGACGATATATAATGACGTCATTTTGTCAGTTGTTTGTGTGTGTATATATATCTATATATCTATATATATATATTGTTATAAATAAATAAATAAATATATGAGTATAAATAAATACAATATATAAATAAAATAAAATAAATAAATAATTATTTTTATTTTTATTTTTTATATATCTATCACAGTCGGCTTGGTTACACTGACAAGTGATTGAACGAACTATGTCCGTTTTTGTGTGAGAGTACGTTTGTAAAAATGGTTTTGCATAAATATATATATTGATCAAAACAGATTTGCGAAAGAAATTGTACCAATGCTGATCTAAAGAGCCGTGCCTTTAAGCTTGTGTAAGGGCTGGTCAGTGAAAAGTTTGTTCGTGAAAAGGTGGGAAGAAAAATGGTGGCTCTTATTTTACAGTTCGTGGGGTTTCCTCATCATTGCCTTTGGCTGGCTGCTGTATTTTATTTGCCAGCGAAGGTTTCTGGCGTTTAACTCTCGTGATTATAGGTAAATAATATAACCGAGAATAACAACGAAAGCGGAGAGATGGTTTTGGTTTGCTCGGATTGTTATTTTAACTTATTTAAATTTTTATTTTCAATTTCGTCTGCCTCGAAGCTAATTGTAATTTTTTCTCGTGCGAGAAATTCCAGCGATGTAAGATTTTTACCTGGCATATTCACTCGACTGTGCTCTTCGCAAAACGGGCAAGCTAAAATAACGTACGAGTTTAATTTGAATCGTGTGTGAATGTGGGAAACCCCCGGCTTGAATTTTTTCGCATTTGTGTAGACACGAACCTGAGTTGTTTTTTAACTCGTCTGCTCCTTGCTCTTTCTCTCTCGCTCTCTTTTTTATCTATCTAGCTATCGCTCTCGTTCTATCTCCGCCTCTCATGTTTTTGTCTGTTTCTTTCTCTCTTTTGCGCGCTCTTTCTCTCTCTCTCTCGAACGTTTTAAAAAAGCTGCGATAAAAAAAAAAGTGTTGGCTAAAGGGTTCTCCTTTACTAGCAATTGACCCGAACGGCGCGGTAGTGAAAATGCAAAGGCGAGGGGCTTATATTGTGCGAGGAGACGACCCGAATGCGATAGCGATCGCCGATGGGTTTACCGCGGCATGGAGAGCCAACTCACTGAGATTGCTTTTTTTAAAGTGAGCACTCATCGTACGGATGTGCACGTTGATCATCAACGGATAGAAGCTGGACTGCTGAATAAGTCGAAGTGCGTTCGTGAATTAATGTAACTGGTAGACCGAATCAGGTACATGCTAGTATTCACTCGTCATAGTGCGCGACAAAAAACACCAAGAACGGCTCTTACTAGACAATGCTCGGCAGCGTTTCGCGCTTTCTGGTGGGTTGTTTCTGCGGTGGAGCAGTGCGGAGGGAGATCAAAGCACAGTAGTTGCGTGTTTCTGGCTGCGCAATGTTTTTGGTAGCTCCAGATGAGACACAAAGCGACACGACACGCACTCACTGGTAGCGTATATATATAGTATATTATATTGCATGTGTTTGTGTGTGTGGTTGCGCAGCGGCGCGAGCCGTGTCTGTGTGTGGTGTGTGTTGTGTGTGTGTGTGTTGTGTGTGTGTGTGTGTGTGTGTGTGTGTGTGGTGTGTGTGTGCTTGTAGTAGAGAGAGAGATGAGAAGAGATGAGAGAGAGAGAG
>NW_014577628.1:251430-251717 GCF_000485595.1 Priapulus caudatus | reverse complement strand
AGATAAATAAATATACAGCCAGACGACGAGATTGACGATGACGATAGTGGTTCGCAATAGCCCAGCTGGCCGCACTTATCTAAACAGACTAACGAACCAAAACTATAATACGATCATAAATCGGATAATAGCTAAGCGTCTAGCAAACTACGCCGACACGCGTAACATGCTAGACCAGAGACCGCGATACCCTACCATCGTTACTAACCCAGCCTGCGAGTTTTCAACGAACATGTTTAAACTGTATATATATATATATGGGTGTGTGTGTGTGTGTGTGTGTGTGT
>NW_014577628.1:237920-249553 GCF_000485595.1 Priapulus caudatus | reverse complement strand
CTCTCTCTCTCTCTCGTCTCTCTTCTCTCTCCTCTCTTCTCGTCTCTCTCTCTCTCTCACTCTCTCTCTCTCATTTTCTCGCTCTCTCTCTCTCTCTCTCTCTCTCTCTTCATCTCACTCGCTCCCCTTTCTCTCTTTATCTCTCGCTTTCTCCCTCTCTTTCTCGCTCTCTTTCTCTCTCTTTCTTTATCTCTCTCCCTCTCGCTCTCTTTCTTTCTTTCTCTCTCTCGCTCTCTTTCTCTCTTTCTCTCTTTCTCTCTTACGCCGATATTAACATTGTAGGTAATGATTTCCCGTGCCGCTGACGGTTTAATGAATTCAAGTGTCAATTACAGCTCTCAACGAAGCGGAGGTTTTTATTAATGCGCCGGCGTTCGTGTAATTGCATCTTTTCACGCGCAAAAATTCTTTCCAGCACAAACATATTCGTAAATTTCAGTTATTCCGCCACTAATACAACTCTCCCGCCTGTCAACCCGTGCGTCCGTCCGTTCGTTTGTTCGTCCGTCCGTCTGTCTGTCCGTCCGTCCGTCCGTCTGTCCGTCCGTCCGTCCCCATCCGTCCGTCCGTACGTCCGTCCGTCCGTCCGTCCGTTCGTCCGTCCGTCCGTCCGTTCGTCCGTCAGTCCGTCCGTCCGTCCGTTTGTCCGTCCGCTCGTCTGTTCGATTTTTTGCGCGCCCCTGTTAGGCTCCTCCTTCTCCTCCTTCTCCTTCGTCTCCCCAACACCCCTCCTCATCCGCTTCCTCACCTTCCTTCTTCTTTTCCTCCTCCTCCTCCTCCTCCTCCTCCTCTTTCGCCCCGTCCGCATCTCCTCCTCATCCTCTTCCTTTTTCTTCTCCTACTCCTCCTCCGCCGCCGCCTCCTCCTCCTTCTCATCCTCCTCTTCCTCCTCCTCCCCCTCCTTGCCCTCGTCTTCTTACTCTTCTTCTTGTTCTTCACCTACTCCTCCTCTTCCCTCTCCTGCTCCTCCCGCTCCTCCTCCTCCCCTCCGTCTACGCCCGACAGTGAATGACGAAGCTATGCGCATTGTCGTCAACGTTGATGTTATCTCGCGGGCTTCAGACGTGATGCTGTTTAATATGCGCGGGGATGCTGGAGGAGGGGGATTGGGAGAAGGAGGAGGAGGATGATAGGAGGAGAAGAAGGAGGGGAAAGAGGAGAAGAAGGCGGAGCAGGAGTAGGAGAAGAACAAGGGGAAGAGTAAGAATATGAGGACATGGAGGGGGAGGAGGAGTAGATGGAGAAGGAGGGAGATAGAAGGAGCAAGAAGAGGAGAGGAAGAGGAGGAACAGGATGAAGAGAATGGAAGACGAGAGGAAGACGAGGGAGCGAAGAGGAGTGGGAGTAGGAGGAGGAGGAGGAGAGAGGAGGAAGAAGAGCCTGCTGCAGTCTGCATTGGAATGCGAGCGTGATGCGACGGTAATGAAATAAGATGGATCGAATCACGTCGCACAAATTCAACGGCGGCTTAAAGGAAAACGCGGGTCGACAACTTGAAGCTCGCTGCTGTTAGCTGACAACGGCGCAGAATCTGTGAGACGGAGATAGAACTATATATATATATATATTACTACTATATATTTTATATACCAAACTTTAATATATAGTTGTATGATTATATATATTTCATTTATAGTTAGGAGAGAGAGAAGGGAGAGGCAGAACAAAAGAAGAGTGTAGGCTTACCATGTGGGACTAGGTCGTCGGCGAAATAGATGTGGGTACAGGGGATAGGAGAAAGGAATAAGTGATCGGTGTGTCGTGTCTCCCCCAGTCGGGCATGAGGTAGTTAAATGTAAGAGTTGTGGGCTACACATGGCCGACTGATCCAGCATTCAGCAAAGGATCTTGGGTTTACACATGCTCGCTTTAGGATGAGGCAGACAGGGTTGTGGGCTACTCATTGAAAAAGAGTAAAGGAAAGGATTTAGGCTACACATGGGATAGGAGTAAATGTAAGAGTGTGTGCTACACATGGGATAGGAGTAAAGGAAGTCAGTGTTGTTGCAGTATATATAGTGCTAGGAGCTAAAGGAAAGAGCGTGTGCTACACATAGGATAGGAGTAAAGGTAAGAGCGTGTGCTACACATAGAATAGGAGTAAAGGAAAGAGCGTGTGCTACACATGAATCCTAGGATAGAAGGTAAGAAAGCGCGTGTGGTATACATGGGCATTACCGCGAATAATATCTATGACGACATAACCCGCTTTCGAGCGTATCTCCCGCGGTGGGCTAGACGCATTGGTGGGGGATGAGCAGGTAAAGGTGGGTGAAGGCTTGTAAATTGTTAGTCCTGTGCGCCGCGGTCGGCCGAGCAGGCATATGGAGAGAGGATTTAAGTATAAGTACACTTATGAGTTTATACTTGGTGCAAATGGCGAATGTATTAATTTCAAATGAGAGCGGATCAAGCGACGTCAGGTTTGTTTTAACGTCACAGAGGACGAGCTTATGATATTGCGCGTTTGAGCGTTTAGCATGATTTATGCGCGCGAGTGTCGGTGAGGAGGCCGGCAGCGTCAGTCTCTTTCCGCCGCTCCTCTCTCTCTCTCAGAGACTCTCTCTCTTAGCAGCATCCGATAACAGATTCGTCTGCGCACGAACGACATTTTCCACTTTGCATAACATGATCGCGCAGATTATGTAGTGAGGGGCGAGCGCGCTGCTGCTGCTGTTGTTTGACTTGCTGCTGCTGCGCTGCTGGTGCCTGCTGCTGTACTGTTTCTCCTGGTGCTTGTTCTGGCTGTGCTGTCTGTTTTGTTGTTGGTCTGCTGCTGGGCTGTTTGTTGTGTGTGTTGTCTTTGTTGTTGGTTGCTGATTACTGTCCTGCGGTGTTGGTGTTGTTGGTGTTGTTATTGTTGTTGTTGCTGCTGTTGTTGTTGTTGCTGCTGCTACTGTTGTTGTTGTCGTTGCTGCTGCTAATGTTGTTGCTGTTGCTGCTGCTGCTACTGTTGTTGTTGTTGTTGTTGTTGTTGTTGTTGCTACTGATGCTGCTGCTACTAGTACTGCTACTGCTGCTGCTGCTACTACTACTACTGCTGCTGCTGCTTACTGCTACTGTTGTTGTTGTTGCTGCTGCTGTATCGTCGCCACCATCCTCATTATTATTATAATCCTCCTCATCATCATCAACAACATCATCAACATCATCATCATCATCATTAATATCATCATCATCATCAGTGGCTCTCGCTGTAACAGAGCATTTATAAACATCGTCGACGTCGTTACGTCGCGCGTGCCGACGCTATCTCTGATTGTAATCCATCACGGTTACCCTAGATCTGCCCTCCACAAACACCTTTGCAGTCGTGGGAGCAGTACGCGTCGTCGGAGCGGGCGTGATACCAACAGCTTTTGCGGGAGTCAGTCTAAAGGTCCCTAATAGAATATATACCACGGGCGCCAGCCGCCGCGATGAGAGGCGGCCGCAGTGATACATATGCACTCTCCACCAACTCTGTTTGCCAACATTCCTCTTATCGCCCATGAGTTCTCTTCCCAGTGGCGTGATAGAACGCACGTGTAGACGGTAATATATAACGGTTACATAGACTATCATGGTGTTAATACACGTCACATGCAGACGGCGGCTGGGTGCATTGATCTTCGATTCATTGATCTTCGATTCATTGATAGCATGCAGGAGATAGATAGCTGAAAGATGTTTCATAGGTTGAATCCCTCCATACCCACCCACCACACGCACAGCCACGTATGTATAAGAGACACACGCGCTCACGCTCAACCACAGCACACGAATAGCCGTAAGACGTGTGTTTGATACTGGCGTGTGGCTTGAGACAGGTTAGAAGTGTGATTACGTGATAGTGTGTTGTTTTACTCGTCTTATAGTTCTTCGCACGCGTAGTACACGTATAGAGTAGGTGACCGCAAAGATATAACCGTACCCGAATATGTATATATATATATATATATAATATATTATTATATATATATTTATAGAGCGAGAGAGAGAGCGCGCGTCAGAGAGGGAACACATGTATTTAAATGCTTACACGGATAAAATTTTACATTTCATATATATCTATAAATAGAAGCTCCATACGCGGGTAAAAATACACGGCAGTATAATATAAACGTCCCCGTCGGAAAGCATATTTATTCTCACCGATGTATGGACATATTAACCGTGCAGGATAGGCTGACGTCTACATTGCCAGCTCGGGTGTTTCTCTGTTCGGCGGGAGGGGAAAACACGAGATATATTGACGCGCGTCGCACGCAGTAACGCGAATGCTTGGTGGCGGCTTAAATTTTCCTAACAAGATTCGTCTTTGAACATCAAAGTAGTTTCACCTGAGCGCATCACAAAGCGCATCCACGTCGCCCTCTCTCTCTCTCGTCTCTCTCCGCCCTCTCTCCTCTCCTCTCATCTCCTCTCTCTCTCTCTTCTCTCATGTCTGTCGCATCTCTCTCTCTCTCTCTCTCTGTGTCTTTCTCCCTTCTTCTGCTCTCCCTCTTCTTTCATCCCTCTCTGTCTCTCTCCGTCCTTTCTCTACCGAGACAGAGAAACTCTCTTCTCTCTCGCGTCTCGTTCGTTCTCCCGTCCCTCCCGTGTCTATATATATATAAACACTTACTTCTATATATAGGTTTGTGTGGGTGTGGTGTGTGGTGTGTGTGTGGTGTGTGTGTGTGTTGTGTGTTAGGTGTGTGCGTGTGCGTGTGTTGTGTGTGAGCGAGACNACGGTAACAATGTTTCATAGTTCATTCCTCCTACCCCCCACACACGACGCGCGTAGGTTAAGGCACACCGCGCTCAGCCTAAACCACATGCACCGCACATACGGTAAGACGTGTGTTTGATCTGTGCTGTTGCTTGATGGACAGTTGAAGGATTGATTACGTGTCAGTGTGGTTGTTTTACTCGTTTTATTGTTCTTCGCCGGTAGCCACGTATTTAGAGTTACGGTGACCGTAAGAGATTGTATACAAGTACCCAAGAATATATTATATATCAGAGTACATTATAATAGCCTTTCTGTACTCCTTGATCTATATATACGCTACTATATTATCTATATATATCTATATTTATTTATTATGTATTAAGGCGATCAGAGAGAGTAGAGGAATGAGAGCGCGCCGTCAGATGAGAGACAAAATTTTTAATGCTTACACGTGATAAAATTTATATTTTAATTTATATATCTATAAATGAAGCTCATACGCCGTCAAAATACACCGGCGCAGTATAATATGACGTTTGCCCAAGTCGGGAAAGCAGATTTATTCTCACTTGATGTATGGATATATTAATTCGTGCAGGATAGGATCACGTCGACATTGCTCGCTCGTATCCGCCCGGTCGCCTAGGGCTGTTGTTTCTCCTGTTGGGCGGAGTAGTGAGAAACACTGAGATATATTGACAGCGACGTCGCATCGCCCAGTAACGCGACGATGCTGTGGGCTGGACGGCTTTTTTCAAATTTTCCTAACATGATTCGTCTTTTAATATACAAGTATGTGTTCAACCGCTAGATCGCGTCATCACAAAGCATATCGCCACCGTCTCAGCCTTCCTGCTCGTCTACGTCAGGCTCTCTCTCTCGCTCGCCCTAGTCTCTCCTCCTCTCTCATCTCTCTCTCCTTTATCTCTCTCTCGGGGGTCTGTCGCTCTCTTCTCTCTCATCTCTCTGCATGCGGGTTTTCTTCCTCTCTCTCTCTCTCTACTCTCTTCTCTCTCTCTCTACTATCCTCTCTGCTCTCTCTCTCTCTCTCTCTCCCTCTTGCTCTTCTATAACTCTCTCGCTTACTTCTCTCTCGTCTTCTCTCCTCTCTCTCCTGCTTCTCTCTCTCTCTCTCTTTACTGATCGTCTCTCTCTCTCTCTCCTCTTCTCTCTCTCTCTCTCTTCTCTCTAGTCTTTCTCTCTCTCTCTCTCTCTCTCTTTCTCCTCTCTATCTATCTCTCTATCTCCTCCTCTCTCTACTCTCTCGCTCTCTCTCTTTCTCTAATCTTCGCTCCTCTCTCTCTCTCTTCTCTCCTGACTGTCTCTCTCTCTCTCTTCTTATGTCTGTCTGGTCTCTCTTTCCTTCTCTCTCTCTTTCCTTTCTCTTTCTCTCTCCTTCTCTTGTCTAATGTACTCTCTCTCTCTCATCTCGCTCTTACTTATCTCTCTTCTTGTCATATGTTCTCTTCTTCGCTCTTCTCTCTCTCTCTCTCTCTCATTCTTCTACTCTCTGTTCTGTTCTCTCTGCTCTCTCTCTCATCTCCATTCGTCCAGGGTGCACATGACGCTGAGTGCTACAATTTGTCGCAACTAACCATTACATGCTTCAAGTATTAGAGTTTATGCGAGTTAGATGGTAGACATTGTACAGGCGATAGAGTGTTCCGCCGCTACTAGTAATGATGTCTAACACGTAATATACTCATATAGTATATACCTTATGTGTGTGATTTGTGTGTGTGTATGCGTGTGTGGTAGTGATGGTTGTGTGTGTGTGCGTGTGTGCGGGAGGGATCGTTCATGTGATTAGCGGCCGCAGTGAAGATGCGGTGTTAATGTGTGTTGACAGAGGGCTATTTGCACCGGCATTTACTAAAGGAAAATTGCTCGAACTAATAGTGTCGAATAAGAGAGTGTAGAGAAGACATTAAGACCTTTAGGCGACAGGTAAATAGAATTAACAGTTATTTAGTTTATGCATTATATTTTATTGAAACGCTCCAAGTGCCTGTGGGTGCTAACGTAGAAGGTAACATGTCTTCGATCGTTAAAATAATAAACATCTCTCAAATAAAGTAAAAAACGCCTATGACGAATTAGCTCTCCTAATATAATCGGTGATATATTACCGATTGCACCAGCATAAAAATTCCTAGGAATCCACGCCTTAGGATATAAAACAGCAACAAAACACAAAAAGCTTCTCAAGCTAAAAGCAAAACTCATGCAGATAAAAGCAGCTACAATCCCGATTTTCCCGATAACCGTATCTCAATAACTGAATAAGGCGCTTAAAACACAGGTGCATCTAACATTACACTACGTTATAATACAGTATTACATGTAAATAGTATAGACTGCAGACATATTTGCGACATTACTAACGTGGAAGCCCTTGTCAAAAAGGTTTTACTTTTTACTAGACCTTTAATGTACTCCTGATATGAGTGTAAAGCCGTAACTTCTCCCTAATGTGTTCCACCAGTACCTATCACTATCGTATAGAGCTGCGATGTTTCCGACAGTCTCACAACCTGCTGATTGTAATGCCGATATCTAAAGAGCAAGGAGTTACACGAACGCACGCATGCACGCACGCACGCACACACACACACACACACACACACACACACACACACACACACACACACACACACACACACACACACACACACACACACACACACACACACACGCACACGTACACAAACACACACACACGCGCGCGCGCACACCCAGCGCACACTTTCTTAGAATTCGCCCGCGTACACATCACAGGCAATATCTGTCAACGTAGATGAAGGACGGACGACGCGTCGCGGGAAGTGACGATAAAAGCTCGTTGACATGATTGATCCGTCGGTGCGACGGCGGCCGCACGCTAGTGTCGCCGCATCGCTCGAGATACGCGACGCTTAAATTGCGCGTATATCGTTCAAATTACGAAATGAAATTATAATTTCAGATGTGAGGAGCGAGCGCGCATCAAAGCAAATGCGGTCCGTTTTGTGTCAACAGCGGAAGGTTCGGCTGCTACTCGAGTGTAGTAGGTGTCTGATGGCATCGTTAAAACGCGCGCGCACGCAGGCACACGCGCGCACACACGCGCGCACGCACATACGCACGCCCGCGTACGCACGTATACACGCACGCACGCATACAAGCGCGTGCACATAGCAGAAGCAACAACAACAACAACAATAACAACAACAACAACAACAACAACAATAACACCACCACAGCCGCCAGCAGCAGCAGCAGTAACAACAGCAACAACAACAACAACAACAACAACAATAATAATAATAATAATAATAATAACACCACAGCCGCCAGCAGCAGCAGCAGCAGCAGCAGCAACAACAACACCACCGCAAGCAGCAGCAACAACAGCAGCAGATCTCTCTCGCGTTTCTCTTTCACAGTCGCACGCGCGCCCCAAACGCCGTAAACAGAACGCCGGGCACACACACACACACACACAGGTTGCATGAACGAACCCGTCACCCACCGAATGGTCTCCCACCGTCACGCACCGCGGGGACGCATCGCCCGATCACTCGCTATACACGCAGCTCTATGCCTGCCTCATCAATCACATCACATATCGCATCCATTTCCCCCCAGAAAAAAAACCGCCGCCGCGCGCACAGCAAAATACAAATGTCCCAGTGCATTCGTCTCTTGCGGAATCCATATTATTATCGCTATTATATAGAAATTTTCACTGGGAGAAATTTCGATATCACGTGGCGGTCGCTTGCCAGTTTTTTTAAAATGGTGGATAGGCGCATTCACTATTTTTTCACAAATAGAAATTTCGTGCAACGGTAAACGAGGCTGTCGGCAGTATGTCGAGCATATGCCCACGAGAGTGATTATGTAACAATTTACACTCGTATGTAGAGGGAGAGAGCAAGAGAGAGAGAGAGAGAGAGAGAGAGAGAGAGAGAGAGAGAGAGAGAGAGAGATAATAGGGAAAGAGCGCGCGCGAGAGAGAGAGAGAGACGGGTAGAAAGAAAACCGGGTTGAATTGCTGGATTATTTTTTTTATAGCGAGCAAATAATTATAAGAATTGATAAGTTAGAATTCAAACAAGGGAGCCGGAAACGAAAATGTTGTGCACGAAAGTGAGCCAAATTTCTGGCAGGTTACCGGTTGCTTCCACTTCTTTCGCACCCCTCATAACATGTTTCGCCCACCGGCGGTGGTCGTATAGCGTCGGGGTTTGAACTGTAAAAGTTTGATGTCCGTTATACGATGGTTAGCTATACCAATTATAATTCGCGGCCTATACAATGAACACTCGAGGTTTGTTGGGCGAGGGATGGCTATGGCATTTGGCATTGACTCGTGCACTTAACCGTCAAATTTTTAAGTTTGTTAGACGAGTGTTGGTCATGACATTTAATAATGGCGCGTGCACTGAGCGGTCAGGGTTGATTTTATTTGCATACGGGTGAACCTGAACATCCCTAGCAGACAAACCGAATGCCGGTTGCATTAGCGTACGCCATACACACACAGACACACGATTTATTCAAATGCGAAATCGATTTTAATTCGAAGCTTTTAAGGAAACGATGAGACGTTTTAACGGGTTATTAGTGAAGCAAGAGCTAGAACTTCAGTCCACTTGTTCGTGTAAATTATTTATTCCACTACGTTTCGCATGATACTAAGCATGATACTAAGGTAGCCGCGGGCTTACCGAGCGACTGAGGAGTTTTCATTAAATACAAAAAAACTACGGCAAATTCTTTCGGAGGACTTTCGGCAATTCCTCACGACTTATTGAGTTATCCATCAAGACGCTATTAACTGCCAGCTCTCGCGCGATTACAATCTTAATAATTCAAAAAACCGCATCGTCGGAAGCAACCGTGATAGGTATGACGATGGCAAATCAACCAATCAGCGCTCGGACAGGTCAAGAATGAGTTCCTTTTTGAGTGTCTGCATGCGCTAGAATTTTGTATTTCTCATTAGAAAGGATTATAATTGTTTGCAATTGTTAATTTCAGAAACTAGAATCTTTTCTGAATCCGACAGTGTAAACGGCTCGTCCGAGGTGCGTTGCTGGGGCGGCCCATAAATTTTCAAAGAAAGCCTACTTTTTGTGCAGATTCAAATTGTAAATTGGCTATTTCTCGTGTGCGCTGCCAAAGTTTTGTTTACAAAAGAAATTATGGAAGAATTTTTTTGTTAATAACATATATATTGTCACTTGCGACTTGTATTCAGAGGATGGCATTATTATTTGTAAAAAAACCTTGTGCTGATTTATGGGAATTTTTTCGTAAGTATGGCCGCCTATGGGAAAGCATTTCCAAGCGTGAAACCTGATAGGGTAGGGTGGCAGTCGGGCTGTTTAAATCGCAATTGGCGGAGGTTGGAGCTGTGTGGCGGTGGTAGTTGGGGGCGGCGTGCAGGTTTTTTTTGGGTGGGGGGGGGTACAAAGGGGATGTCCGAATAAGTATGTGGGGAGTACGACAGGATAGACTAGAATAAAATTTACTTTGATTTTTTTAATTAGCAGTTCGTTAGCCACAGCGTACCGAGCAGGTCGTCTCGTTTACACGCACGCGCGCACGCACGCACGCACGCTTACACGCACGTACGCACGTACGCACGTACGCACGCACGCACGCGAGCACCCAAGATTACGATCTCAACCGCAAGTGATATACGGCCTGTACACAACGACACATCTTGACAATACAATATACCGCTAACCGCCATCCGTATATATAGGCCTATATAGCGATGAATACGTACGCGGCGTGTGCGCGCGTGTGTTTGGTGCGCGCGTGCGTTGAGTGCGTGCGTGCGTTGACTGCATGCGTGTGCGTGCACGCGTGCGTGCGTGCGTGCCCTACATGGGGCTAAGCCTAACGAAAATCCACTTACCATCACGAAAAGATGAACGCATAAAACTGCCGTCCGCGATCATTAATGTTATACACTGGGGGTAGGGCTTCGCTGAACTTCTAGCGTGGTAAATAAGCACTAATGGTCGCGGCTCTGAATGACATGTAGACAACAAGGAGAAATTGCCATGCAACTATAGAACGAGAACAAATCCACACAAATCTCCGCTAAAAGACTGGCACGCGCGGTTCCCGCGGTAGCCGCTCTCCGCGCTCTGCATGACTGCATCTTAGTCCTGCACCGTCTGTTCGATGCACTAGTCTGCCTGCACCGCAGTAGCTAGCTGCACCGATATCAGGAGTATGATAATATAGGGGATATTCCTATATTATCTTACTCCTGCCGATATGCATACAATGTATCGTACTTAACCAAGGTGCCTAACACGAGTACCAGCTTATACTGTGCTGCCCCCTCACGAAATTGCGCATTTGAATTTTTAATTTTTGTATGTTTCAGACCGGAAGCTAATCACAAAAGTACAATAATATAACCAAAACATTATTAAACAACTATATAAATACCCGCTGTTTACGATAAATCTAATACGATTAATAATTCAACTAAAACTAATGGTAAAATTTAAAATTTGAAATTGCAGCATTTCTTCTCTCGTATTAATAAATAAATACGCCCTCGGTTTGTAAGACTGCGGCGTAAAAGTTGTGCAGTTCAACTTTGTTAGTAAATGTGCATGTAATGGCACCACGGATGTGCTAAGCAAACGATCAGTTCTAAAACATTTAAAAAATACATTTCTAGTAAATTTCGAACCGCAAATTTTGTTACGTAACATAATTTCGACCTACTCTAGCAGAATATATGCATTAAACATAGAGTATTGTTCACCGTTAACGCATTTAGGCGTTTTGCTGCGGTAGCGAGGTATTACGAGTGCGCGCGGCGTGGTTCCTAACAGCTCACGTTAATGGGGGCAATTGATTAATCAGTTTGGATTTGACAAGAGGACACACCGAAAGACAAACAATCTACTATGCGTGCATA
>NW_014577628.1:233833-236333 GCF_000485595.1 Priapulus caudatus | reverse complement strand
TCAAGATTGAGTATATACAAAATGTTTTCGGGGGGAAAGTAACGACATGGCTAGAATTAGAAAAAAATGGTCCCCGATCGCTCGTTTGCAATACGATTTCGCTCTAAATGTGATACTGATGTTGAAATACGACTTGTGTGTAAAATGATCACAGGAATTGCCTGATAACGGAACGAAGCTCGTTTGCGAAGAATCGCCCACGAGTGAAATCGAAGAGAAATCGGAAAACTGGTTTAACTATGTACGGTATTAAGGATCCACTATCCACGGAACCCGAATGAAAGAAAATCATTCTCATAACAAATAAGAGAAAATATTTAAAACTGCCCGCTGTTCCCAAATTCAACGAGTGAAACATACGAATAAAATCGAAGTGAATCGTAAAACTCGTTTAATTATGTACGGTATTAACATCCATGGAACTCGAATGAATGAAAATCATTATCATAACGAAGGAACGAGAAAATTACAACTACTCGCGGTTCGCAAAATTCAAAGCAGTTAACTACAGCCTGCAAAAACACATTGCTCTAAAATCCGATAGATTGAAAGATATCAAAATTCATCTTGTTTGTAAGTTCGGGAAACAACGCCGCTCAGCTCGTTTCACTATATAATGGGTTACTCTTACATACTCGTTCTGGGAATCGCTTTTCAAAGCAACAGAATCCATAGAAAAGGCTTGAAGCATGTGTTCAACGCCATCGATTATGCAAAATGCGCTATCACAAATGATTACCATCACGCAAAACACTGCGACGACCAAATTTATGTCCAGAAACATAAAACATCCGCATCGTCTGCATGTTCCTGATGCGTGATCAGCCCGCAGCGCTACTACTGTATATATATATATATATAATTATTTAATATAAAAGAGTAGAATATACACATTGTATGTATGTGAAGTAGCTATGCATGATGTATGTATGTATGTATTATTAGATATGTAATGATATGTTTGGGTACTGTATGTAATGTATGATAATGTATGGTATGTATAGTATCGATGTACTGTATGTATTGGTATGTATGCTATGTATGTATGCTATTATGTAAATTTTATTGTCATGTTGTAATGTATGTAGTATGTATGTATGTATGTTGATGTATGTAATGTTGTGAGTTATGTATGTATGTATGTATAGTATGTATGTATGATATTATGTAATGGTATGTATGTATGTATGGTGAGTAGTGTAGTGTATGTTTATTATGCATATGTATGTATGTATATGTATGTATGTATTCGTTATGTGTGTGTGTGTGTGTATGTATGTGTGTGTGTGTATGTATGTGTGTGTGTATGTGTGTGTGTGTGTGTGTGTATGTATGTATGTGTGTGTGTGTGTGTGTGTGTGTGTGCGTGCGTGCGTGCGTGCGTGTGTGTGTGTGTGTGTGTGTGTGTGTGTGCGTGCGTGCGTGTGTGTGTACATCATATTGTTGCGAAATATAAAGCATTGCAATTGGTACGGAGCTTGTCACGTAATAAAAAGCAATATTGCCCGTGGCAATATCAACGCTCCCCGTTAAGGCAACGACAATTACCAAACGTAATTATAAGTAAACTACCTGGAATGTGAAACTAAGAATATTTTTTCTGTGGTAGATGCCACTGGCATTCGTTTACGACGGGTTTTCTGAATCAAAGAGCTAGATATACATGTATGGCTATAGATATATATCTAGCTCCTTGTTCCGAATATCTTCGGACCTTTCATACGAGCATCCGTGCGTACGTCCGTGCGTGTGTGCGTGTGTGCGTGCTTCCGTCTGTGCGTCCATACGTATATGCGTCCGTGCGTGTGTGCGTGCATGGTAGCCGCGACTGTGCGTGTGTGCATGTGTGCGTGTGTGCGTGTGTGCGTGCGTCCGCGCGTCCGTACGTATATGCGTCCGTGCGTGTGTGCGTGCATGGTAGCTGAGACTGTGCGTGAAACTGTCTGCCCTTGACGCGAGCGAGAGCAACCTCCACCCTTCCTCTCCGCTCATCGCCACGCGCGCACAGGCGCCAACAACAAGTACTTGAAATGCGCCTCACGCGCCCTCCGCCTTTAAAACCCGGGGCCACTGGCCGCGATCAAACGGTCTCTCATTACCATGACAACGGACCGACTAAACGAACGCGGTATTCGTCGCGTTTGACGAGGATGGGGAGGGGCGACGGGATTGGGGGTGGTGGAGGCGGAATGGGGGTGGTGGAGGCGGGATGGGGTGGTGGAGACGGGATGGGGGTGGTGGAGACGGGATGGGGGTGGTGGAGACGGGATGGGGGTCGTGCGTGGCGTGCCGTGCGTGCGTGCGGTGCCGTAGCGTACGTGTGTGGGAATGACGGAGGGAATGGGTATGCGGGGCGGGTCTCGTGTGAGGCGCTGGTATCTATCTAGCTACTCTATTGCATTTCATCCTGCTGGCTTTCGGCACTATATTAATACCCCGCTGTTCTGCGCCTCCTAGCCCGGCCATCTGCGCTCTCACATTTGCCCCGATTGCGCCGCCC